>NW_005187407.1:4076985-4083467 GCF_000239375.1 Pundamilia nyererei | reverse complement strand
TCTCTCTCTCTCTCTCTCTCTCTCTCTCTCTCTCTCTCTCTCTCTCTCTCTCTCTCTCTCTCTGTCCTAGCAGATTATGTTTGTAACTTCAAACTCGTGCACAGTCGCTGCAGTTTGGCGTTAATCGTTTCTTTTGTTTGCTGCTTTCTGAGAGGGTTCGATCGGATGCACCGCCAGGGCTGTACTGCAGAGCTCTGGGGACAGTGATGGGTTACACTGCACAGTTTCTCATTTGCTTGTGGAGTGCCATGCTACTGGTTTTAACCTGCTGTCTCCTCAGTTTATCTCCTTGTGATGTATCTCAGGGGAGGTATGGAGCCAGTTGGCAATTACTGGCCAGGATTACAGTTATCTCCCCTGGGACTCATCCTGGCTCTTTGTCTAGCTTGTTCCCTCCACTGTTTCTCATTTCTTTCTTTACTCATGCACACTCCATCAAAATACCCAACAGCAAACCTGTCATCCCTCCTTTCTCTGCTGTCTGTTCTGAAACAAACTCTTTATGATGGAAATTGAGTGGTCTCAAGTTTACACGTCTTGTGATAAGAAAGGGCGTGTTTTCAATACATATAATACAAAAATCTGGACTTTTCATTTAAAACAAATAATTTACAAACACGAACCTTATAAAATGTAATTGCATTACTGCATACTGTACATAGAGACAAGTAACTGATTATGGGAAAAACATAACCACTAGCTGACATCATTCGTGTCCTCTCGTGCTCGTACAGGAGAGGATGACTGCAAATCGATACAAAGTTGTTCTGAGGGATCACCTTTGCCCCATGATGAAACATTAACCTTAAGGAAGTGGACTCTTCCAGGATGACAACGCCCTAATCCATAGGATATAAGGAGTCACTGAATATTGTGACAAGTATGAAAACGATGTGAAGCAAATGCTAATGCAGATGTTGAACACCCATGTGAGCTTTTAGGCAACAACCTCTACCACCTTCATCAAAATTCCAAATGAGGGAATATCTTTTTGTAGAAAGGATGCACTGCCAGGGACTTTAATTCATTTTTCAGTTGGCCCAGTTAGTTGGTTCACCTTTAAACCCTGAGAAGGTCTTAAAAAAATATAAGTGCTTTATATCATTTGAAAGCACTATCAACTTACCCCACAAAAAACACTCAATCTAAAAAAAACCCCCAGAAAATCACTATATGTTTGTTACTATGGTTTTTTTTTTCTTCATTTAAGTCACCATCTCTAAAAGAGGCATACTTTCAGTGCTTTTCCCTATGTTCCTAAAGAAAGAGTGTTCATGTTTCTAAAAGAGACGCGTATCCCAATTTGCTAATGTTTTCTGCAAAGTGACAGGTTTAGCTACATAAATGAAATTTATGTCAAGTCAAAACAGAAATGCAAAATAAAATAATAATAATAAAATAAAAATAAATGTATTTTCCCTCTATGTGGATATCTGAAACATCAGGAAACATAAAGGGCATTTATGTTGAAATAAGAGACGGTGTCAGGGCCCGACAATAACCCGTTGTCCAAATGTATTGTCTCACACAACTGATTAGATATCAGGAAATTACCCTCTTTCAGCAAATATGGCTATTTTGACTGGACCTTCATTAGATCAGTATGAATAATAGAAAAAGAGTCCTGAAATATAACTTGACATTTAAAGCACACAACAAATTCTTTAAGTGCTATGATTATTTGAATGTAAGGTAATGCCACAGCTGCCCTAAATTAACAGTACTGGTAATGACCTAAATCATTTTTCATGTTTCTGCAATAGTTAATCCTCCAGTTTGTGCAAGCTTCATATTCCAAAGTATATTTTTAATGAAAATTTCCATTTGTCATCTCCTATGTGAATTTTCAAATTTACTGTTTTAATAAAAAAGCTGAAAAAATGGTAAAGCACATTATTATTTTTGATCAAAATGCCAGTTTACAGCTATTAGCTTGCATTATTGAACAGAAAATAATTGTCTTGGTGGTTAAATGTTGCACTTCATTCATTTCTGTCTAATCAGAGAAGTCTGGTGTAAAATTTTGTAGAAAAATCATGAATTTACTGAATCTCCTGTGTTTTCTTGTGTTCATAACAGGTGATCTAATACATTTGTTGAGCATGTATGTGTCAGCATGACTCTGTTTTGGAATTAAACAGTTTTCACTTCTTAATGTTGAAATGATGAATTCATTCTTTTTTTATCGTCATAATAAATTCGATACATGCTGCAGGTTTCAAACCAGCCTCCACAGTCAGCTGCTCAGTTGTCATTGTGACTCGTAACCCCCCCAAAAAATGGGGAAAAAAGTTGTTTTTTTTTCTCCTCGATAAAGCTATTTTAAAAACAAAAACAAAAAAACTAGTTGAATTAGCAGCATGTTACCATCATTAATCCAGAGGGACAGTGCATTTTTCACATTTTCTTTCTTTCTTTCTTTCTTTCTTTCTTTTCTTTTTTTTTTTTTTTTTTTTAAATATACGTCTGCATATTATGCCATAGGGTAACTTCTTGACAGCCACAGGCCTGGCTCCACTGATCTGACAGCCTACCCTCAGGGACTCGCAGAGAGACGAGCCCTGACAGTGAGATAGCAAACTACTGCTCATCCAATTACATACTTCTGCTGCCTATTCTCCACCTTCCACTTCTTCCATCACTCAAAACTTGGGTGCTCGCTACAAAGATTGACAGTGGGGAATGAGTGAAGGACAGAGGAACCGTATACATATGCAGAAGCTAGCTGCTTTGTGTCCATGTAATGAAATGTTGTGATTGGACAAGCTATGACCTATACAGCAGACATGTGTGTAGCTTAGTTTATGCTAGACACAAATAATTGTTTAAATTCGGTCTGAGAAGGAGGATGAAGTAGGTAGACTTGGAGGTAGACTTACATTTGTGTTAATGCAAGGTTCTTCGAGGTAGTAGGCTGTGGGGGAGGTACTGAAGGTAGTTCACCCTTGAAGCATGACTGGCATGGTAATGACTTTGTTCTGAGAAACCATCTATCAACATCTGCTGTTGTAAGGGAAGTGGTTGGAGATGTAAATAGGTGGGCTAGGCAGTGACGCCAATACATAAACAACATAGATCAGCATTTTAGTGACGTGGGTTTATTGTAAAAGCCATTACTAATTTGTTAATTGAAGTCCAAGTGATACCCACTTGGTGCCAACCCAAAGGATTTTCTTCTACAGTATTCAGTCTTGTCAAGTTGTGCTTAACGTTTTGGTTTTGCTGCATAGATCTGAAAGGATATTACAGAAAGGACATTTCTACTACTTGGGGGACACAAACTTTGTTTTCTGGTTTCTGCTTAAAGGTGCAGGGTGTCAACAGAGTAGAACCCAAATCCAAAATCTGAATTAGAATGATTTTTGGTTGGAGAATTTATTTTGCAGGCGGTGTACTGTAAGCAGTCTCTTCTGCACAAATATGCTTTGGTACATGTGACAGTTTATTTTTAAGTGGCATCACTGAGAGCTGTTGAACTCTTTGGCAGAATGGGGGTAAATAATATGAGCCAGGCATCACTGCAATTTTGGATGTTTCTTTTTCCAGCCACGTATTTGAATTTAATATCAAATGGTCCCAGCTGTACATCTAATTTACCAGTGGAATGGGATCACCACCAGTTAGTGAAATCCCCCGTTATTTAAAATTTGCTCAGTGCTCTCCATGGTCATGGGCTTCTTTTTTTTTTTTCTTGTCACAGCAGCTCTCAAGTTATCCTGATATTATCCAGAGTCTATGTAATTTCACACTCATTAGTGTTTGGCTTAGTTAGTGGTGACTTTACTAGGGTGACCATATTTTGATTTCCAAAAGAGAGGACACTTGGCCCAGTCATGAAGAATTTTAATTATACTGTTTGCTTAATTAAAAATTTAACATATTTAAAAGATGCCTTCTCTGTGCGGTTAATGAATGGTGAAATTAAAAAATGTCTTAAAGGTTCTTACAAGTCAACAAGTGCAAAAAAATATTTTAAAAACCTCTAAACCTCTGGAATGAAAAAATAATAATGCCTCATCTGTATAAGAAAAATTACCAGTGAGGTATTGTGCAATGGTTTCTGCTGTCTCATTTGGCGTTTCTAACCTCAATGAATTTTGTTTGACTGGAAGAATGGTGGCGTGCAAAGTATGATTGGGAATATTTTCTCTGTTCCATGGTTACTTAAGTCTGAGAAATGCCACCGTACTGGATTTCATTAAGAGCTTCAAGAGTGACTTCCACTGAGTGTAACACTATCACACCATTGACAATAGCTTCAGTCTTAGTGCGGGCACTGCTGAACTTTTTAGTTTGGAAATGCTTCTGATTTTTTTTTATGGATTTTTTTTTTTGTTTTTTTTTATTATTATTTTTAGTAACACACTAGTGCAATCCATGGATCTATAGCTATTGGGATGCTTCATAGTATGAAATGCCAGTGCCAATGCCATCTTTGTTTTTCCCAAGTGTAACAAAGAACTCAATCAAGTTACCAGATGAAATTTCTCGCACAGCCTTTTTATGTTTTTATGTGTCTAAGTAACCTTTGTAAGACACACAAACGTCTGTGCCAGCTCTGCACACAGTGCACTACGCCTCCCATTTATTCCGACCGGAATGGTACAAGGGAAATTTCTTTTGCAGTTTGTCTGAAAAGATGCACTTGTGCTTTGGCATCTTTTGAGCGCTCCGCTGCGCGCTCTGTCCCGTCTGTAAGCGCGGAACAACACTTAACACAGCAGTTCAGGGATGACGTTGCACATATCGGTCCTCTGTAGGATTATAGGAAAACCCGGACATTTTCATCCATCTCGAAAATCCCCCCAGACGCCCTGGACAGAACGTGAAAAGTGGACATGTCCGGGGAAAAGAGGACGGTTGGTCACCAGTGGCTCTTAACCTTGTTGGAGGTACCAAACCCCACCAGTTTCATATGTGCATTCACTGAACCCCTCTTTAGTGAAAAATATGATTTTTTTATTTTTTATTTTTTATTTTTTTCTCAAATTCAAGACATGTTTTTTTACTGATGCACAAAATGAGCCGTGCATGTCACGGCGGAGGTTCTGCCAAACCCCTGAGACCGACTCACGGAGCCCCTAGGGTTCGAGCGAACCCAGGTTAAGAACCACTGCCCTAGACTTTACCATCCCAGCAAACCTGATTTTCAATGAGAAAGGAAGTTTCATGATTTTATTTGATTTCATTGAGGAAAAGTCTCCAATGTTTTGTGCATAACCTCAATGATTTATTAAGAAACTTGAGGCCCAGATTCATCATGCTATGCTGTTAACAGACGTTCTTGAATGTTGCTGTCGGTCCACAAACTATTCTCTGTTCAGTGAAATCATAAATGTAACATTGCTGTTAAGAAATATAGTTTTTTTTTTTTTTTTTTTTTTTTTTAAATAAAAAACCTCTCAAACTATATAATCAAAAACAAAAGTTTGGAACATGCAGCAACTTAATTATCCAATTCCATAATATTTGAAAATGGCGAATTGCTGCCTTGTGAGATCGAGTTCAACGCCATACCAACTCAGCCACTAACTTTTTAAATCAGTTTAGAGCTGCACTGACATAGTCATGCTTTATCAATTTAGGGCTAATTTCATTAGCCTGTCCATATCTCTCTGAAGTTGCTCTTTGGGTCTTTCAGTTCACCTTTTTCACTTTGTCCTAGTTTTGTTTGCTCTGCAGTTTTAACACACAGTCCAGTCGATTTTGTGACTTTACATCGTCAGCCTTTTCCTTTTCTTTTCTTGAGTTTCTCTGCAGTGACTTTGCTGAAATTTTGTGTCATTGGAGACCTACTGTACTGGTAATGGGAGGATGCTGGTTTCATTTTCCAACCTAGGTTTCTATTGGGATTTGTTATCGCTGCAGGGGTGGGCTGGTCTTTGACAGGACTGCTTAGGTTTTATCTCTTTTCTTTCTAATGACCAGGCAGCTGAATTTCTGAAATCCTCCTGAACATGTTTACAAAGTCCCACACGCGGTAGAGATCAGTGGCCTGTGTGTGTGTGTGTGCTGCATCTTACTGGATGTACTTTGGTTACCTTTGGATTAAAATGGACACCCAGGAATTCCAACATGGTGAGATTTTTATTTTATTCTGTATTCATCTTTTCTATTTGTAGTACAGTAATGTACTACAACTAGAACAGAACAGAAATTTTTCATTTTGTCTATTTAACTACTGCAGTAGTAGTTTAAAAAAATGATAGCACTAATAACTAGGGGTGCAACAATACACAAAATTCACGGTTCGGTTCGATACTTTGGTGTCACGGTTCGATATTTTTTCGATACAAAAACATGTTCATGCCTTTTTAATTTGTCATTTATTAAATTTTCACGGCACATTCCGCACCACATCTCTGTGCGTTCATCATTTGTTTGAAGCCAGCTCACCTCCTGCAACTACTTTTCCGAGAATACGTGCTTCTTTTGTGGTTCGGACTCCTTCTGACATTTCTTTGGAGGTGGAGGAACATCAC
>NW_005187407.1:4066883-4070646 GCF_000239375.1 Pundamilia nyererei | reverse complement strand
TCGACTACTCCGCCTAGGCTGCACTGTCGAGCGCAGATCCACTGAGCGCTCAACACAGACAGCATCGTCAGAAGGAAAGTTGATAAAATAAATTAAAAATTTATTTTGTATTGTTCGATACATATGCGTACCGAACCGAAAGCACTGTATCGAACGGTTCAATATCAATACGAGTATCGTTGCACCCCTACTAATAACCGTAACCACTGCAGTCACGGGAGGGACAAGCAATTAATTAGCAGTTGACTGCAGATTTCCCCAACCTTATAAACAGTACCTTTGCACAATGATGGAAACCGTTTCTTGGTCATTAATATGATCAAAGGTACTATTTATAAGGTTGGGGAAATCTGCAGTCAACTGCTAATTAATTGCTTGTTCCTCCCTCCTGCAGTCAGCTGAGACTGAAGAAGTTACTTGGATGAGTAACGAAACATTTCTCCCACTGAAAATGCTACGTCCAGATGAACAAATTCAACTTTTGGGGATTTCTTTACCTGGATGATTGAGCATGCATCAAGACTTCTTTGTTTTTGTTTTTGTTTTTTAGTAACAATACAACCTAGAAAACATGTTTATTACAAAATATGTTGATAACTTCATCTGAGGAACATGAACTTCAACAACGCTTCTTTTTTTTTTTTTAAACTCGTCTACTTTAATCCGTTGCTCCAGACTGCTGGGTTGTGGTTCGCTCTGCGTAGTGGATAGCTTTAGCTTTAGCCACTTGGTCTTTGTTAGCTTCCTTAAAATACTCAAATCACTTTCATCTAGCAGAATATAAGTGTTTTTGTGGTGGTTCATTGGCTACTTTGGTGAACTTAATGTTTTGCTCACAGTGATGAGTTTCTACGCCAATGTTAGCATGTGACTGTTAGCATGTTAGCACAACTAACTAGCTTATCAGGGAAAAAATTCACAGATCCCAGTCAACTGGTGAAGCTCTATTAAAAATAACATTAAGTTATTAGGTCTGAAAAATGTTGCTGTTATATAACAAGTTATTGTTATTAGTACTCAGTGCTGTATTTCACAAAAATGAGTCCAGTAGTACAGTAAATGGAGCATAGTTTTCAGGCACTGAATATGCATCTGTACTACCTTTTTTTTTTTTTTTTTTTTTTTAAATCTCTGGACAATGCTGCTAGTCAAATTTGAACTTCTGAAGTAAATGATGTATGTCTGGGTCTACCAGGCTATTACAACAAAGCCCCCAGGCAGAGATCCATGTTCCATCTGTGTAGTGTAAATGGTCTTGAAAGAGGTGATAGTGTCTTTCCTTTGAAGTCACAGCCAGCTGCCATGCTCTTATGAGAAAGTGTTTCTCTTTCCACTCACCACTACTATGACAGTCTTCCCGTCAGCTGCATAATGAACCTTTTCAACGTGACAAAGCATACTCTGCAGGCTCGGGTGTAGAAGCCCGCAGAACAGCATTCTACAGACATTAGAGCATTAGAGGGTCAGCAGGGTGGATTAGAGGGTGAAAAGAATTTCTCTCCACACTCGAACTTTTAACCTCACTAATACAGGAATATATTTTCTATGTCGAGATAAGCAGTGTCCCTCTCGTCCTCATTTTCGTTGCTTTTCAGCCTGTCTTCCCCTCCCATTCCTCCTCCTTCCATCTTGTCATCTGTTTTCTTTGCTCCAGTGGCAGCAGTAATTTTAGATGCCTCTCCTCTGGTGTGCTTGTTGGGATGTTACAGCTTTTCAACATGCCATAATGTGTCAAGAACAAGGACGCTTCCACCTAAGCTGGTGCTTTTTGATTTATCCTCACCATATGGGCTTGTTTTTGATTTATGATGATAGAAACGCCCAGCACAGATGTGGGGAAGTATTTGTGTGAAATCAGATTTGGAAGTGAATATATCTTGATTTAAAAAGTTCCCTGGTGGTCTTTTAAAAATGCTCTATAGCAGAGTGTCCTGGTGATCAGAAAGTTATGGGGACATAACGCATAAACTACAAGATGAACTATTTGATAGATAAAGTACCACACAGGAAAAAAAATAGGAACGTTGGGCTGTGACATACATCAAGTTCTCTGTCCAGAATCGATTGTAGGCTTAAAATCCTCCAATAAAATCCTTCATAATAGAGCTTGTTCTTCATGAAGCTTGTGTATAAATCATATTTGTTCCTAAAGCTTTATGGTTCTACTTCCTTTTTTGGATTTGCTTCTTTAACGATGTTGCTAGGCTGTTTGTGGACTCGTGTTTTTGCCCCTTGGTATATTTCCGTCTTTCTGTGCGTGTCCTTCTGCTTGCGGTGCATGTGTATATGCGTGTCACACAGAGCTGACACTGCAATACTGTTCTCATATGTTTTCTTTAACCTTGAGTAACCTCTGTTTAGACATATCACAGGGTAAGGCTGCTGCTGCTTCAAAGGTTCACAGAGCTCATGGTTACAGATAAGCTGTCCACATTAAATGGCATTATAAAACTTACACTACACTTACATTTTTTTTTTTTAAAGAGACTGACAAGAATTCCTTTAACTGTTTAAGGGACAGTTGTTTTCAGACTGTCCCTTAAGAAAACAAAATAACTGTAAGAACAAACTGTGGCCCAGTAACCTCACATCTTTTCTTGGTTAACACTACAGTGTCTATAAAAAGTTATCTGTGTCATAGGTTGGACAGTGAAATTCACAGAACAGTTGAGAAATCAGATATTTCTTTGATTGCACAAGTTCATTAGATATTTAGGAAAACTTAAGAAATGTATTTTCAATTAGGTATTAATTCTTCTTTATTTTTATGTGACCCATGCCATTTAGATGACTCAGGGGACGAGGAGCCCACGTCCCAGTCAGACCGCAGCGAGATCCAGGGCACCCTGAAGATACTTATCAGCAAGCTCGATGACCTCAGCACGTGTAATGACCTGATTGCCAAGCACGGGGCGGCCCTGCAGCGCTCCCTGAGTGAACTCGAAGGCCTGAAAGTCCCTGTGGAGGGAGGAGAAAAAATCAAGGCAGTCAACGAGCGAGCCACCCTCTTCCGCATCACTTCCAATGCTATGATCAATGTAAGTAGTTGTGACAGACCGCGCTGCAAGACACGGCAGGGGTTAGCAGTGAGTGATCTGTGTCCCACATGCTTTGGTATGATCAGTATGACAGGAGTGCCAGTCCTGGTTTGTGAGCAATGAGAGATGAGATCAGTTCACAGTGTAGTGTGTTTAAAGAGACCAAGGCTGCAGGCATGGAGGTCGACCAGATCCTGATACAAAATACCCTGACTTGTGTCCCCCACAAGTCAGGGTACTCCTAGTGGCAGTTCCAATCCTGCCTAAATGGGGAGGGTTATGTCAGGAAGAGCATCCAGGGCCAAATCATCAAGAATAAGATTTCCATACCAGATTGGTCGGATTTAAAATCATCGCCTCCGTTGCTGCTGGACATGGATGAAGGGGAAGGAGAACAAGGAGAGGGTTGTTGAAAGAAGAGGATGTTAAGATAGGGGGAGATTGAGGTAGATGATTTGTTGTATACATCATTTAAACACTAGCACCTCAAACCAAATGGGTGCCTCTGGCATACTTTCCTCCCTCCATAAACAGATAGAAATATTGTGTACAGAGGCAAACAGAAGCTAGCCACAACCATTGATGAGTCTCTACAGGGAGTGCAGAATTATTAGGCAAATGAGTGTTTTGTCCACATCATCCTCTTCATGCATGTTGTCTTACTCCAAGCTGTATAGGCTCGAAAGCCTACTACCAATTAAGCATATTAGGTGATGTGCATCTCT
>NW_005187407.1:4028572-4065720 GCF_000239375.1 Pundamilia nyererei | reverse complement strand
AAATAATTGAAATGGGTATATATTTGTTTTTTGTTTAGTTGCCTAATAATTATGCACAGTAATAGTCACCTGCACACACAGATATCCCCCTAAAATAGCTCAAACTAAAAACTACTTCCAAAAACATTCAGCTTTGATATTAATGAGTTTTTTGGGTTCATTGAAAACATGGTTGTTGTTCAATAATAAAATTATTCCTCAAAAATACAACTTGCCTAATAATTCTCCACTCCCTGTAACTGCTTTTTTGTTTGTTTGCATGTTTTTGTTTTTTTGTTCTCTTCTGTTCTCTGTTTCACAATTTTTCTCTTTTGTGCAGTGAAACCACAGCATCTTTATGTAGCAAATTGTTGTTCGCTGCTATTTAACGTTCAAAATCACATGTAGCAAAACACAGGCTCCAATATGACCAAATTGGTCATTACTGCCAAATGTTTTTTCTGATTACGTGTATGCTCTACTGTAATCTGGCCCAGTTTCCATTTCCTTTACAGTGAATATTGTGGTTTTAGCTGTCTGTTAGTAATGGATGACAGTTCATATAGAATTGAGGTCATGCAAACGTGATACTGGATATGATAGTGGGTGGGGGTGACAGGAATAGCCCCAGCTACCCACTCTTCTCAAAACCCTGACCCTCCCTGCTTGGTGAGGAATGTTAGAGCCTTCTGGACTACAGTTAGACTGACAGACCTGGTCTGACTAAAGACAAATCATACAAGGTTGGTCTTTCTTTCCGCTTCTACGAGTGGCTTTGGTTTTGATTGCTATTTGACTTCTAATGCATGACTTTCAGTTGAAGCTTTTTTTTTTTTTTTGTTTCGTTTTGGTTTGTTTGGGGTTAAAATAATTTACTAAGATTAGTTGCATTTTGGGTTGCAATTAGTTTGAACTTATCAACTAATGTTTTATAATTTAAAAATAAAAAGTTGTAACGAGGATTGCACTTAACATTGTGTAAAAGGACAGTGCTCAAAATGTTGAGCCCGTTATTGTTTTTTTGTTTTGTTTTGTTTTTTATTAATTGACTGGACAAGCAATAAAAATAAAAATAAAAAGATCTTCTTGGATTGCCAAACTCATTAAAATGCCAATTGGCTTGCCAGGAATGTGCTTTTAATGAGAAATCAATGTTGGTCCAAACTCCCTTTAGTGCAAGGATTTCTACTGCCACATTTTTGGCGCCTACAAAGACGCATCCTAAAACTTTATTTTACCCATGTTAAAATGGTGTTGACATGTAAAGTGTGAATAAGGAACAGAGGAGAGAGAAGGTGGATTGAGGAAAGCTGGAGACCATGATGTAAAGGTACAACTGCACGCTCTTATTAATCTGGCCTTGGGAGAGGGTTTAACTCTAGTTCGTTCAGCAGTAGCCTGACTCTAATGGCACATTTACATGCATTTACACACGTACTCTTTCAGGGTTATACAATTTACACATGAACATCAACTTTAACCAAGTTTACTTTAATCTGCGCTACATAGTTCCTTCTGCAGAGTTCACCGGGACTGTGTGACTCTTGGTGTTTAATGTCAACCCTCACTTACATACATATGTACTCCTGCTTGTTCATTCAGTTTTTTTAGCCTTTATCAACCCCGTACTTAAAACACCAGAAGTCACATGCAGTCTATGCTTATAGTGGAGAGTCAGCGTTTAAAAAAGTGGAACTGTCATATTTTCTTCAGGGGGTGTTTGAGTTTCATATGATGGTTATTGTCTGGGGAAGTGGCCCACATCGTCACATGCATTTGGGACATTTAACTGACTCTAAGACATTAATATTGAAACATTTGTGCAGGGCTGTTTAGGGTAAGAGACTAACCAGGCATGGTAAGGTGATCTGATATTTCACTTCTTGTGTTATGATCATACTGCTCTACTAACATTTTGGATTAATGACTATGTAATTAGGAAATTTGATCGTCTTTAATGATCAATTTCTAGTTTAACTTATTTTAATTTAGCTTTAAAAATGTAAGTGTTTTTCCTTGCTCTATAGTTTATTAAGATAGTTTGTTGTAAGCCTGTTAATAATAGTGTGGGGTTTTTTTTTATTTACAAGTGTGTCTTAATAATTTTGGGCAATATCTGGTTTTTCAGTATTTTTAAAATGAAGCTCAAGAAATAATCATAATTTTGTTTTGGGGGGTTATTAGCCTTATTCAAGAGTACCGAGTATCCTTACACAGGTGGGCATAAATCAGTAATATGACCAGGATGAAATGCATGAAAGCATACATTGCTCTGGTCAGTAGGAATGTGAAAGGCTCTATGATATGATAATGATTGTGCATCACAGTCAACTGCAACACAATTAACTTGACTTTTTTTGTAGCAAAAATTATTTTAAAAATGTGTATTTGTAAGGAATTAAAATATTAGGCTAAATGTCTTAATGTCCCGGCCTGTTACTCTGACAAAACCAGACATCCGAAGATGTAAGTTATGAACATCTTTGGCTATTATAAGACTTTGTTGTCCAAATATGAATTGGAGCAGTGAGAAAGTAATAGTTGGTAGTTACAGCTCCCCTTAGCTTTACTGGGTATACTTGATAAATAAAATACAAAACAAAAATCTGTTGTTTGAAAATATTTACAGTACCTATACCACCACCCGGTATACGGTTAATACCACAGCTGCTCTAAGTTAATAGTGTTGGTAATTACCATTCTTTGTGTTTCTGTAATGATTAATCCACCAGTAAGCTCAAGCGCTTTAATTGAAATTGTATTTATTAATGCTAAGATATAATTGTTGTTATTCATAATTTCCAAATGTACTGTTTTACAGAAAAGCTGAAATAAATAATAAAGCATGTTGGGTTTAAAAACAAAACAAAAACAAAGATACAAAGTCGCAGTTGTTTGTATCCATTTCTGAAGAGAAAAATTTGTCAAATTTAGTTAAATCTAACTTCTCAGAGAAATCCAGCGTTCTGGCTTAAATTGGGTATTAAAAGCGTAAATTTACCTAAAAAATAACACCATAAATTTTTAGTTTCAAATAGCTGTTTTTTTGTTTTTATGACAGGTGGTATAATACTTCTGTTGAGGGCTATATAGTCATAACTTTTTTTCCCCAACAAAACAAAATCCAGACTGCAGTTCCATCATACTAAGAGCCCAGATGAATTGAACTGTGTGACACTTTTGCCCTGAAGGTTTTTAACCTTCAGCCACTATTTTATTTAAGTGGCTTCAGCTACCTCTCAGCAGTTCCTCTCAATCTCTTCTTGTGATGACAGTGTACCACAGAATAAAGTCAAGTCAAGACTTCCATAACATTTGATTTGTGGTTGCTTTTAAAGCCATGTTTGAAAAACAGCTGGATAACCCCACGCTGAGAGATCAGGGAGCATCACATGACATTTTTAACATGTATGGAGTCAGCTGAGAGGTGTTACTTGGGTTCATTGACCTCTGTGCTCAGTGAGCGTCAGTGGCAGCATGTGCTGACATGTAATATGTGGTGATCTGAAGTAACCTCTCTGTCTGAGCAGCAAAAGCAGAAGAGAAACAATGATACCCCCTCTTGAGGCAGATATAGAGCCTTATGCAATCAGAGTGTTAAACGCAGCTCATCAGTCACTGATGTTTTCTATGTTTACAGTTTGCTCCAAGGCGCATTTGCCACAGCGGGGAGACGGAGTAAATCTCGACAGACAGCTAATTAACATATTTATGATTGCTCGAAAACCTTATGATAAGCAGCCTTGATTACAACACATGACACAAATGCATTTACGGCCCTTTCCATCCAAATCTTCTTTCTCTTGTATTGTTGCCAACTGTGAGGAAAAGTGATACAGGATTTTTATCCCAACTGATTGTTTCCATTTTGTTAAAAAAGTTGTTTTTAACAATTCCCTCCTCAGGATGTGTTTTACATTGATTTATTTTTCACTCCTGTCTTCTGATTATCTGCTCGTGTGTTTCTGTTACCCAAGGCGTGTCGAGACTTTTTGGACCTAGCCGAGACTCACAGTAGGAGATGGCAGCGGGCTCTGCAGTATGAGCGAGAGCAGCGTACCCATCTAGAGGAGACCATTGAGCAGCTAGCCAAGCAGCATAACAGCCTGGAGCGAGCGTGGAGGGAAGCACCCACGCTTGTTTCCAGCGCACCCAGTGCCCCTACCACCAACAAGGGTGAGACTGGCTGTCTGTTAGTCGCTCCTGTGGACCTTAGCACGGGACTCATACCAATAGCTAAAAATCACACGTAGCCTTGGGTTTAGTATTATAGACTCTCCTCATGTGGAGGACAGAAGTTTTGAGCTGTGTCAGAAGATTTTAATTAGACAGCAGTTAAGATGTAAATAGTACTTATCTTAAGAGTCTCTTTGGTTTGTTTATATTCTCATGAGTTTTTGGCTGGAAGTGATCTAACTTTTAGCTATGCTCTAAAAAAGTTACGCAGAAAAAGCCACAGTTTATATTTTGTAAAAACAAATTGAGCACCCATGAACTTAACCTGGGGACCCATTTCCAGCCCTCCTGTGATCTCTGTCTCTGCTGTTTATAATGAGGGTTTAAAACATAGTTGAGTCCCTCTTCCTTCCTTTAACCTTAAACGCAATTGTTAATTCATACAGAGGATAATTATATTTTAACCACTTAGGCAGAACATCAGAAACACCAGGTCCTGTGGGAACCACAGTTTCTTCAAACTTTCATTACCTTTTATACTATTTTTGCCATTTGTCACTACTTGCTATCATAATGGCAGATATGAAATTTGAACCTTTAACACAGTAAATGGTTAGTTTAGAGTTTTTATTATTTATACATTATACAGAGCTTCTACATAGCAAACATACTCCCTCCCCTTTCCCTCTTTTACCCTTTAATTGTACTTTATATAAACATTTGTGCTTCTCACTTGGAAGCTGGTTAAAACCCATAATGGATCACTGAACACAGTGAACGTACTGAGTGCTAAATAGTCAGTACTAAATATAAGAAGCATGCCCTGAGGTACTTGCATCATTCAGGCTAGTTACCCAACAGGAACACTGCCAATTTTACGATTAAGCTAATTATTCCCCGATTAATCACCACTGGTATGTGATTATATGCCTGTCTCTCCTGAACACTGCAGAATACAAACTCACTGTTTTTCACTGGGATGTCTGTGTGGACTCATAAATGTATATGTCCACTTGAAGGGAGTGAGAGGTCACGGAAAGAGGAGGCAAGTGATGAAGATGAGGATACTGAGTACTTTGATGCCATGGAGGATTCCCCTGCGTTTATCACAGTGACTGCCAGTGAGAGCACGCAGCACAGGTCAGTCTCACACAGGAATCCGTGCAGTCTCTGCTCTCTTTTTATGTATTCATTAAAAATGCACTGTAAGAAAAAATGGATATGAGAAATATAGTTTAACCATGCACGCTCCAAATTGTCAAAGCTGAGTTTGACGCTGGGTGACGTCTGAGCGGGGCTCTGACGATAGCTGATGGCATGAGAAATCGAAGAGTGGCGTGTCCTTTTCTGTCATGTGTTCACTTTCGGTTGTACAAATAAAAACCAGCCTTAGACTCTCACAGCGGTCGGTTTTCCTGCAGACAAGTTACCCAATTTTTGTGTCATGTGACATATCCGTCAACTCCAGTTTCACAGTATTCATCTGCAATACTCAGCAATCTCTCCCCTCCCTTGTGTATATTGTGTTTGCATGTGTAAAGGGGAAACAAGAGCGTGAGGGGATTTTGGCGAGATTGTGTCCTGCGTCGCTGTAGAAAATACTTTCATTTTGTTCCAGGCGATCTCAGAGTAATTTGAGCGGAGCGAGCGGAGGCCATCCCGGTGACTGGAACCAGGACGACCATGTAAGTGTCTTCCCAACATGCCTGACTAATGGCACTGACATTTGTTAAAGGAGCAAATATTTTTAATCTCAAAATAGATTCATTTCTGCTGCTGCTGCAAAGCTCACACCTCATTGATTTATTTATGTAACATCTTCACTTGCTGCTTTCACAAGTATCCTTCCCTGCCGTGCTTAAAGAAGGATGCAAGGATACGCACACAAACTTTGCCAGTGGTTTGAATCATTTAGTACTCAAACATCTGTTCTTCTTCTCCCTCAGCTCTTTCTAATATTTTTCTCTCTCTCTCTCTCTTACACATCTGTGTCTTCTCTCTTTTTCTCCTGTCTTTCTCTTGCTCTGTCGCTACATCTGGAGATATGCTGCCAAGCTGTCCACAAAATTGAAAGTATTGTCTCAAACTTGTATATCCACCCTCTTCTCCTCACCTAATCCCAGATGTCTCCAAGCTGTAACGATGTGTCAGGAAAGGAGCTTCAGCCGCGCAGACAAAGGCGGAGTCATATCCCAGACAAACCCAACTACTCCCTCAATTTGTGGAGCATCATGAAGAACTGCATCGGCAAGGAGCTTTCTAAAATCCCCATGCCTGTAAGTGTAGGCGTGCTCCCGGTTCTTCTTGCTGGCAGGTAAATCTGTAAGGATTGCATCTTATGAGTTTCTCTCCGTTATCTTCCTTTCAGGTAAACTTTAATGAGCCTCTGTCGATGCTGCAGCGCCTCACCGAGGACCTGGAGTATCACGAGCTTCTAGACAAGGCAGCCCGCTGCGACTCCTCACTAGAACAGATGTGCCTGGTCGCTGCCTTCTCTGTCTCTTCCTACTCAACAACGGTCCACCGGACAGCCAAGCCCTTCAACCCCCTCCTGGGCGAAACGTACGAGCTTGATCGCTTGGAGGAATTTGGCTACCGCTCGCTGTGTGAGCAGGTAATGGCACAGCTACAGAGAGATTTTGTTTGCATGCTTCCTGATGTGCACGCACAGTTATTCAACACACACACACACACACACACACACACACACACACACACACACACACACACACACACACACACACACACACACACATGACGGTACACAAGGTTAAACAGAGCCTTTGTGTTTCTGTGTCCTCTCAGGTGAGCCATCACCCACCTGCAGCTGCACATCATGTGATTTCCCAAAGAGGCTGGACCTTATGGCAGGAGATCACCATCGCCAGCAAGTTCCGAGGCAAATACCTCTCCATAATGCCTCTGGGTAAGACCGCTAACAAACTTCATGCGTAAATAATAATTATATGCCTGCTGTGTTGTGCTATGTAATAGAAAATCATGTAAGTAGTGAAATATAAATCTTCTGAGGTGGAAATGCATTGCCTGTGCTCTGAGCATTAATGTGCTGGATGACAGATTCAGAAGCACAAAACCAAACAATAATGCGCAACTGCAAATTAGCAATAAAGCAGATGTGAGAATCTGTCTTTTGTCGCCGTGTGTCCCCAGGTGCCATTCACCTGCAGTTCCACGCCAGCGGGAACCACTATGTGTGGAGAAAGGTCACCTCCACAGTGCACAACATCATTGTGGGCAAGCTGTGGATTGACCAGGTCTGTTTATTATGTTTAGTTTATCGACATCATGCCTTAATACCACTGAGCTTCCTGAAAAGCCCGTAGATGTTTTCTTCTAGCAGAAGTGTGTGGGGAATCAACGTAAAGCTTTTTAACAATTCAACAAGTAGCTCCACAGTATCCGGGGATTTGTCTTTAGCTTTGATCTAAATAACAACCTCTTGTTTCTTTGAGATGCCCCAGTTATAGTGTGGAGGGAGGTTTGAGGGGCAGGCTTCACATGTGTCTATTTGGAACTATAAAACCCCATCCACCTCCACCACCTACATTTTTTTCCCTGTCCTGCTTTCGTGTGTCACATCCATCTGTCAGTGTGCATTTGTGTTTGAATGCTCATTTTAAAGAATCCATGAAGAAGAAAAACACAGATTATATCCACTGGAATATAAGCTCTTGTGTATAATAACAAAGCGTCAACCTGTTCCTAACATGAAAAAGTAAAAGTACAAATATCCTAAATTACTGAATATTTGTAGTATTTGTTTCTTAAAGGTACTCTACAGACTTGAAATACATTCCATTTCAATTCAGTTTTTTTTTTTATATGGCACCAAATCACAGCACTCACCTTAATGTGCTTTACATTGTAAGCTAAAGACGCTACCATGATAGAGACATAACCAACCCCATGTCCCTCTATGAGCAAGCATTTAGTGAAAATTGGAAGCAAGGAAAGGAAACAATCTAAAAATAAATTACTCACATTAGGGTCTGTTTTCTGATCAAATGTACAAATGCTATCAGTTTTTTTTCCTTTTGAGTGTAACAAAATCACCAGCTCTGTGTTGAGATAAATGTAGTTTTGTCATCTCTGTATTGTATTGTTCTCTTCAGTATATTCACCTTCATTCTCTTTGCATTGTTCTGCCACTCGGCTGTCCTCCTTTGCAGAACGGGGTCACCCAAACAGCTTCATATTAACCTACAGCTACACTCTCTGTGGTTGGCTATAGCGGAGCACAATTGTCAGTAATAAAACAGCTGAAACAAGCGAGGCACTGACAAAGAATGTATTTTTACATCACAATCACACCAGCATAAACCTTCATTTTCTCCGCATGGTGGCTATTTTTAATATTTTCTTTTCATGGCTGTCATATGCTGCAAAATCAGATTAACCCTGTAACACCCAAGTGTATCTTTTTGATAGATGATTTTTCTTTTCTTTTTTTTCTTTTTCAAAAGTTTTAATAAACCACAAATAAATAGGATTTTCTGAAACATTTTCATGGTTTGGGCTTTACAGGGTTAAGCATGAGACCTTAAAGGTACAGCCCACTGCAGTGTCCAGCACTGTGCATGCACATCCTTGCAGGACAATGCAAGGACCTGCTTACCACATGTCTTGTTTGCAGTAACAAGAGTAGTAGTAGTCTACACATAAGCACATTGTTTGAGTTTGTTTAGTGTGTGTGACAGATGGACAGGTAGAATGAAATAGTGGTGGATTTACCTTAACTGTCATTCCAAATTGAATCTTCTAAGTCCTGACTCACTGTGAAACTCGCTGTGATATGTTCACTGGCTCAAATGTCATTGTTCTCTCTTTCTTGCTCTCATTCTGTATTTTTTTGCGTGTCTGTGTTTGTGCAGTCGGGAGACATTGAGATTGTGAATCACAGGACCAAGGAGACCTGCCAGCTCAAGTTCTCTCCCTACAGTTATTTCTCCAGGGATGTTCCACGCAAGGTAAACTCTTTGTTTTCCACACTCTGCTGACACCCAGCCTGGGTGTGACGTTGCGGTGTGGGGTTCATTTGTGTGATGCTGCCTCCTGCTGGACAATACCAACAAATGTATTGCTTTGTGTAATAAGCTTAGTGTATGAAGTCAGATCTCAATAACACCCTTTTGTGTTGTAACACTTGCTTAAATAAAGAGCATATTTATTTGTTTGGAGCAAATTTAAATGTAGTCATGTTCTGCTGATGGGACTGGGTATTTACATACCTAACATTACTTGGAAAGAGCAGCTCTGTGCTTGTGTTTCTAGCTTCTGTTTTCTCTTTTTTTTCCAGGTGACAGGTGTGGTGGCAGACAGCGGGGGCCAGGCTCACTACATCCTCTCTGGTACGTGGGATGAGAAAATGGAAAGTGCCAAGATCGTTCAGAGCAGCCGAGGAGGCAGCGGGTCAGAGGGCAAGCAGAAGATGGTCTACCAGACTCTGTCCCCCAAACTGCTGTGGAAAAAATACCCGCTCCCGTAAGCCAACAGCCATAGCTGAGTAAACAGCTGCGATGTGTGATAAATGTCATGGAACTCCACAGTGTACCTTATGCCAATTCCTTCTTGCCTTGTCAGGGAGAACGCTGAGAACATGTACTACTTCTCAGCTCTGGCACTGACCTTAAATGAGCTGGAGGATGGGGTGGCAACGACCGACAGCCGTCTGAGACCAGACCAGAGGCTGATGGAGGACGGGCGATGGGATGAAGCAAACTCCGAAAAACAGAGGCTAGAGGAGAAACAAAGAGCAGTGAGAAGGAGGAGGGAAGCAGAGGCCTCAGACGCTCTGGATGAAGGTATGAGACTGAGAACAGTGAGAGTGAGTGTGTGTCTGTCTGCGTCTAGTGATGAGAAAGGAGAAAGAAAGCAAGAGTCAGGGCATAAAGTTATTTTATGCATGTATGGTAGTAAAAGTCCCAATCATTATTAGATTAGACAATGTCAGGTGGGAGCTGGAGCATTATTTTACTACAAATATCATTACAACAGATAAATTACTGAATTAGAAAATCCCTCAATAGAAATATTTGATTAAAAGGGATCTGTGGCATGCTGTGCTACATAATCAAGGCTGAGCTCATACCCAAGTATTAGATCAAATGATTAATAAGCAGTAACTGAATAATTTACCTAAGCTTCTTGAGCTCTATAATTTAGATGTAAGAGTTTTAAGAGTTCACGTTAAGAAAGCAGGGCTCATTAAGAAAACTAAGAAGAGATGGTTATAATAAATAAATAAAGAGTTTAAATCTTACAGGGACCTCAGCAGACACTTTTCATCCTCGTGGCATTCCTGTGTGTGTGTTGTGCGTAGGCTAGATTGTTTTTGATGTACCCATGACTTGTCTTTCTTTTCCTCCCTCTATTGATGGTCAGAGTGTGATTATGACTCTGGTGAGTGGGGGTTGCCCTGTACCCCTCCGTTGTGCATCACTCCCACACACACACACACACACACACACACACACAAACACACAAACGCCATCCTCTGTGTTACTCTGTGTGGTCTGCCTCAGTGTTGGGAACTGCATGAAACCCTTCTCATGTCAATTTCTCCAAATAATGACTCAGGAAAAAAAACACACTTTTTCCTGCACACATGCAACATTTTCATTCAGAACTGGCCTCGGTAACATGTTGCATTTAAGAAAATGATTTAACATTACAAGTATTCTCAGTGTGCTCTGGTGAAGCCACATTAGCAAGTGATTAGATTGGATTTCTTCCTGCATTGCCATTATGCTTTTTCTTTTTTTTCGATTGGACACTTTTCTGGTGCACTTTTCTAGTTTTTTTTTATATGCTTGTTTTTCGTTTTGACTGCTCTTTTTATGAAACAGATTCATTTTTTAGTTCAGGGACTTCCAAAAGTTTGAGTATAGCTCCTTCACCATGAGCCTTTCAGGTTTTGACATATTTGCACAATGTGTGCTCATTTGTTTCTTTATCACTACTATATGCATTGTATGAAGGTGAAATGATCTGAGTGTGAATAGCCTGCGAGTGTGGCTTCTCCATTAGAGGATAATCGGATCAAACCAATGGATTAATACCTGTGATTTTTTTTTCCCTCCCTCACAGGTAGAGAATATGAAGGCTACCAGCCATTGTGGTTTTACCAGAGGAGGGACTCAGTTACTGGAGAGACAAGCTTTGTGTACAAGGGGGGTTACTGGGAGGCAAAGGAGAGACAGGACTGGAGCCTGTGTCCTGACATCTTCTAACCCAGGAACCTCCTCTGGGATCACACCTAACCTCATGAGACAGTGAACCGCTCCACCTCTGGTCCTTAAGCATCGGAGCGAACGAGCACCATGTGGACCTTTTTTTTCTTTTTTTGTGTGTGAACATGAGAATGTGTATGTTTCGCACACTCTCAGATTACACTGTACCTCCAAATGTACACTCTATGGGCGTTCCCCGAGTAGTCCTATTTGACACTATACTCAAACAGCCGTGACAGAGTTGTAACACCACACAGTAAAGCTAACCCGCTCAGTCCTGATGCTCTGGTGTGCCGGAAATGCTACCCACAATGCACTTTTCTGTGTTCACTCCACTACAGAGTTTCCCAAATTGGATAGAAACCCACATCAAAGCTGCTCATGATTATAAACTGATTAAAAAGAATAAAGAGGGACATAAAAACAGAACACACAACAGTATTTCAATATTTGTAAGAAAAATGTCTTCACCCTCAGTTTTATTCAGTACAACAGAGATTAACCTGGGCCTACTTTATTAATTAGCCTCCTCATTTTCTTTATGGTAAACATTTTAAGTGCTCATTATTTGCCTCTTTTGATATGTTAAAGCCGGGCTTAGAGCAACCACCGGTCACAGGGAAAACATGTGTTTATTTCCCAACCGGCTGATGAGTGATCGCTGACAGTTGCTGTGAGATCGACTGCTAAAACTCCATTCACAGGCCTAGAGACCAGTCGGTCACCCCTCCTCCAGGAACCACTGGTTACTAAGGAAGCGTGTATATTACGAGATCGGTTGGCAAGTGGTTGCAGGAGGTTGCAGACGCTTGCATGAAATTGGTTCATGCAAGAGGTTTTCGGTGCTGCATTGAAAACCTCTTTGTGATTGCTGCTAGCATGTGCTAGCACTTTGCCTCAGTCACCAGCAGTTTGCAAGGGGGGGTGTTGACTTTTTTGCCAACTACTTGCCAAGTGGTAGCGAGTGAAAATTCACTGAAACCATAAAGTAAAAGTTGCACCTTGTATTGGTTGCAACCGCCAGATGCAATTTTTACTTTCACTTCTCTGGTCTGTTTTGCCCTTTTCAGTACAACTCTGAGAGGGTTTCGCTAACAGCCAAAGCAGGCACAAGGAGCCTGTGGGTATAGCATTCTCTGATTTTTACCCGACGATAGCAAGCAAGCTGGTTGAGGAATACACATTTTTCCGTAGCAACCGGCAGTTGTCAGGGGGTTGCCAAACTATGTCTGTGACTGAGGTATAGAAAGTAATGGATGAAGACTCTGAAATAGTCACAGCTTTGATTGCATGTGTTATAAACTATGGAGAGTCAACGTGTTCAGTAAATATAAAAAAAACATAATTAAATACAGAGAAATGAACGTACGAATAATCACATAATTAACTACAGAAAATGTATCTAATATAACCATAAAGTGAGAAAAAGAATCAGACTAACCTCTGTATCTCGGCTTACAGGTTTTACATTATTCAGTGTTAAATATTTTATTTATAAATAGGTTTATTTTCATCAAGAAGTCTGAGGACAAGTGGGGCAGAGCCCATGTGATTGATTTGTGATATAATGGGCTCTAGAAGTCAGAATTAGCTGACAGACTCGGTGTTGTTATGGAAGAAGATGATATTCTGGGGGGAAAAGTTTAAAAAAAAATTAAAGGTTTGGTTAAAGTGGTTTTTGTCTTAAAAGCTGCTAGAATGAAATAAAACCAGATATTAGGTTTTATGATGTATTATCTTTTTTTTTTCTAAATTCATGTGTGTTTTAAATTTTTATGGTTCTGTTATACATTTTCTGTATTGGTTCGTCAGACGGATTCATTCTAAATATATTTGTATTTCATTTTCAACACATTGAGTCTCCATAATCTACAGCTGTTTGATCCACTAGAGATTGGTTTATGTCAACTAATGAAATATGCATCAAGGCAGTAATCCTTTTTCCATTTGGACTGGATATTAAGTTTTCCCTTTAGGGACGTGCAATTAGTCTGTTTATGTTAGTTATATTAGAAATATGAGCTGTCTCTATGCTTCATTGGATCTCAGTCATCTTAACATTTTCCATTTGTGACTCTGATTAGGAAAAATTATATAGTAGTAGTTTGATTATAACACATTAGTGCAACTGCAGTGGTGACATTAAAACACTTGTATCACTGTCACTGGAATTTCCATCAAAGACCTGAATAAGCACTTTTCACTGTGGTTGACTAGAGGTTAGTACATATCTCTGTGTTGATGTTGAGAAAATCTCACTCTGTACATGAACACTATCTTGTCCTCTGGTGCTCTCCCGTGGCAACACTTACCATATCATCAGTGATCGATTTAACTAGTATCATCTTCAGTGATCGTACAAAGTATTAAGTCTGCGCCCGATCACTGAGGCATTAACAAGTAAACATTAACCCGGGAACACACCGGTTTCTTCTCACTAGTTCCACAGCATCCATCCCTCACTAGTTTGTAGTCCAGATGTTTCCAGTGGAGTTACTGAATTTGAGACTGGAGCGGGTACTCCAAGGAACCCACAGTGGCTTTAGTTGATAGGAGGTCAAAGGTTATAGAAGCAGACAGGGCTGGTTCCTGTAGCGCTCCTCTTTGCAGTCAGCTGTAGCCACAGAGGACAAGCCAGAGCGGCCACTCCAGGCTCTCTGCAGCTCATTTGCCATTTGTGGACTTGCTGATCTGGGATCAGCTCACAGAGGTACACTGAGTCTTTTGCCTTTAACTGACTGAATAAGGGAACGAGTCCCCTGACCTGTGCACTACAAGTCTACAGTGACAAGAGTTTTGAAGAAAAGAAAAAAAACAGTCGATATTTTTTTGTAATTATTGTTAGGAATGTAGAATTTGGAGGTATTGTATCTACCATCCAGCCTATTTGTGTGAATATTTTGTGATAAAACAATGATATTGTAAAAGAAGAATTATACTAATGTGACTATTGAGTTCTCTGTACAGCAGAGGTTAAGGAGGGGGTAGAGGGGGGACTAAATGAGCCTGAAGATAGACACTAACTCAGAGGTGTCCTCAATTTGGCCAAAAACTGTGTTAACACACTGAAAATAAAGTTTTTTATATATAGTTCTTAATACTAACATGTTGTTAGCTGTGGTTCAGTTATTTCCTCTGATGTGTGGGTCATGCAAATGTAAAACACACACACACACACACACACACACACACACACACACACACACACACACACACACACTGGAAAAGAAATTCCTTCACACAAGGAAGAAATGCTAGGATTTAGCCGATAGAGTGAATTTTAAGTGTGATAATATGAGCTCTTAATGTTTACCTGTCTGATTCTTTAGCAGTGAACTAATGATAGTGAGAAGTGAATTCTGGCAATTTTACTCATTTACACAAAAGGTTTTCTTACAGTTTTGAGTTGTGGTTGTCATGAGCATGGTCACTTGTTAAAAGGAATAATTTAGTGTTTGGAAATTAATTTTGTTTTGAAATTTGCTGGAGTTGGATGAGAAGATGAAGCCTTCTCTTGTTGTAAATATGAAGCTACATACGGCAGTTTAGCTTAGCTGTACTCAAAAACACTGGAAATGGGGTAGCTCGGCTCTGACCACCCATCAGTCCCTCTAAATTTCACCTCCATCTTTGCTGGAAGTTTGCCACTTTGGTGCCAGGAGGAAGTCTTGCACATAACTAAAGATGGAAGTTAAACCTAACGTACCCAAAATTTGGTACCAAAATCTGTCTTGAAAAATGAAACAAATAAGATCCATGTTAGTTTATCAGATCTCCAGCTGCTGGTAGCTTATATCCTGTTTCCAGTCCTCTTAATCCTAAAAAGTGACTGCTGCCTGTAGCCTTACAATGTGTCCTGTTGGAGAGAAGGAGGCACATAAGCACATTTCCCAAAGTGTTGAGCCTTTTCTTTACATTTTCTTTCTGCTATCCTTCTTTTCTATTTCATAAATGTGTATCAAAGACTTGTCATTGTACATCGCCACTTGAACATGATGAAAATGTGGAGGTTCCCTGCAGATTTACTTTAATAAATTGTGTTTGAGATTATTTTATATTTGAGAATACATATTATATTTTCAATGATAATGGAGAGCTCATCTTAGGTTTAAATCAATATATTTCCAAACAAAAAGATGACCTCAGTACTTGATGGTGACTTGCCTACTGAAGTTGTCCCTTTTAAGGGCCTGTACAGTATTGGACAGCTGTAGCAATAAAGCGGTGGAGGTGTAGATTTGTTAGTTTGTGGCTGTTGTTTGTTCAAAGACTTGTTGTCTGCCTCGTTTAGAAAGGGGAAAAAACACAACCAAAGTGTAAGAGAAGAGTGTGTTGTAGACTAAATAATCCTCTTCATCTGCCTTCCCGATCTCAGAGGGTTCAAATGTAAACCCTCCCCACCGCTGTTTATCTCATCTCATCTGAACCTGATGCTTAATTCACTACGATGTGATTCTTGGCTTTAATTTTCTTGTTTTTATTTTCTGATCTGATTTCTTCCTTCTCAATGGGTGCCATTATTCCTATATTGGTGTTTTCATACTATTTGTGTGCATAGCGAGTTTGATTTGTGTGCACGTGCAGCATTACATATCCTGCTTTTCAGTGCTGCTCAGTTTTGAGGCAGAAATAGGCTGATGCTGATGATGACGACGAAGATGGGGAGATTTTTCTTGCCTTGTCTAAACTAAACCTTGCTTCTTATTCGACAGTGACTCGCAGCTTTGTGGTGAGATTACGGTGATATTAACAATCCATACGATTGGTAGAAATTATGAGATGTTTCACAATAGCGACCTGGCACAGGATTGAGGTGACTGACCTGCCTTGATAACTCTTACTCCCAAATACACAAAGGTGTATTCAGGTGTTACTGCGTATTCAGCTGAGGTTTTTCTTTTTTCCTCCCCCTTTTTTAAAAAATAAAATTGTGTATTTTCTCCCTTAATTTATACTCGTATAACACTGTCTTTAAACAGCAAAGACAAAACGGTGAAAAAAGAAGATAATAAAGTTGTTATTGTTGACACTGGATACCAGTCTCTTCTCATTTGTTTCTTCTCTGACCAAAGGATGAGTTGAACTGGCAGAACAGAGAAATGTTTGAGTTTAAAGTCGATGTCCCACTAATGAAACATGACACTCTAAACAGTTTTTATGAAAGTGAATAAAACATTATTTGTATCATTGCTTATTCCAATCATGAAGTGCATATTCAATGTACTGTTTTCTTGGGTAGACAACAGAAGCTTTCTTTAAAATGAGAAAGGTGAGAGTTCTTTGGAGTCAATGACTGCCTGAAGTTTAGAACCCATGAACATGGACATCCATGGACTCCCTTGTGATGCTCTGCCAGGCCTTGTTTGTGGGTTTCTCTGCCTTCATTTTTGTCTTCAGTGACTGAAAAGCTCCTCTATTGGGTTATCAGGTGACTCGACCATCTATTAATATCCCATTTCTTTGCTTTGAGAAACTCTTGGGCTGTTTTTACTATATGTTTTGGGTCATTATCCATTTTCACAGCGTAGCATCATCAGATCAGTTCTGCAGAATTGGAGTGAGTCTAAGCAGAGAGTAAAGCCCTGTGCACGTCACAGTTCATCCTGCTGCGTCTATTAGCAACCACATCAATAAACACTAGTGACCTGGTTCCACTTGCAGCCTTATGCCCATGCCATATACATACATTTAAATGAGGGAACAGACTTCCTCTGGCCATAAAACTTTATACATTTTCCAATTATTTTCCAGCCTCTGAAAAGGTGGGACAGTGCACAAAATTGTCTGTAATTCCTAAACAGTTTATGCAAAACTTTTGAAAAAACAAAACAAGACACTGATTGATTTTAAAACCACTGCAGTGGTTTACAGAGGTAAAACTACAAGAAATATTAGTATTTAGATATTTAAGTAATTGTCTTTGTTCAATTATGGAATAAGTATAATTTTGACTTTCTGTTTTTAATTCCGTTTAGTTTGTTAGTTTCTAGAGTTGATTTTCTTACTTGTTTAGTTTTTGTTAGTTTCATTAGTCTTATTAACTCTATTAACTATTATCGTTATATGTCAAAGGCAAGACTTAGGAAAATCTGGTATCAGATTTAAAAAAAAAAAAAAGAAAACTGTAGACTCAGTCTAGGATGGCTATCAATTTATTTTTAACCAAACTAACGTACTAGAGCTAAACACACTACCTCTATATTTGTTTTTGTTTGTTGGTTTTACAAATTCAGAAAATGTTTTTTATGCGAGTGAACTATTTTTAATATCCTGTTTTTAATTTAGTTTTTGTTAACTATAATAACTTCGTTTACCGCTTTTACTGCCGTAGCTCGCGCGGCTCCTCAGGGCTGTTAGCTTGCTGTATCTCGAGTTGTTTGACCGTTTCCATGGCGGCCTCAATTTCCCGTCAATCAACTCTCCCGGCAGCAGCAGCTGTGCCAGCCAGAACCGCTGAGACATGTTCGCCATCGACTTAAAACGCCCGTCTTCTTAAAGTAAGTTAGTTCTGAGTGTTTGTCGCGGTCAGTGTGATGTTTTTTGTTTTCATTTGATAACTCAGAAACATGAACGTTTAACCAGGGAGCTTCAGACAGATTGGCCAGACGCTTTTGTGTTCAATACATCTGATTTGTGGGCTCATTCGCACTATGAAAATATCACTCTGCTTATAGGAAAGGCTCGATTGAGTCTTGGCTGCGGCTGAAAAAAATAGTCCCACAAGTCACAGATGTGACACTTTAATACTCCAGATATTTGTAAGTAACTTTCACAGCTCTTGGACTTGATTTTCAGACGGGGAGATCCGGGGATTTATCGTCAACTCAAGTCAGTTTGGCTTGCTAAGTGGTCTTGGTTTCCTGGACAACTGGGTAACATACCCCCCGCCCCCCATCACCTTACTGCCACACACTCCTTATAACTTTCCTGTTAGCCCTGACTGCTAAGGGGGTGTAGTCTCCTATATTGTCTCTCAATGCCTGCACTTTTGTCTTCACGTACAGGACATGGCTGAGAGGAACAATAACGGAGCAGACAGACATGCAGAACATCCCCAGAAACTTCTTTACACTGGTCTGAAGGTTTAAAAGCATTATTATGTATTCCTCACTCTTATGTGTGCAGCCATTCATATACCCCCTTTTCTCTGCCCTCATAGATCTTAACGACAATAGCAGTGTGTTTGGATTTGACCACTGCGATCGCCTCCTGGATGCAATGGATGCTCAGCTTGAGCAATTGCAGGTTTGTGACTCTGTGATTGTCACTTTTCTCTGTATGTTTGTCTCTGTGCACATGTAGGCAAATTTAAAATGATAATAAAAATGATAATAACGCAAGTATGATTAATTTATCCAGGTCCTGCCCCGGAAATGTGAGCTTAATTGCAGCAGTGCAGGTAATTTATATCACAATAACAGCTCTATACTAGATTTATAAGTTTGTGTTTTCCATGTATTATGTAATCTCTTTTTTTTTTCTGTGTGTGGTATTTTTCTAGCTCCTCTTGGTTGGAGTCAGTCTCTGGGCAAAGATATGGGCCTGGAAAGTGAACAAAATGGTACCCCCATGTCTGGTCTAGATTTGATGAGCGCCCCAGCAGTGCAGCAAAGATATGGTAATATTTTAATATTAGGGCTATTCACGGGAAAAGTTTTAAATTAACAATGTTTTTAACTGAAAAGGCCTTATTTATAGTCTGAGGTAAATATCTTACAACAGTGAAAATGATTAGTACTAGTGGTGACATAATTTTTCTTTCAGCACAAGTGAAAGAAATGCAACCCTGATTTCCAAAAAAGTTGTAACTAAGTTTAAAATTGAAATATACAACAACCCAACTTTCTTGGAAATTATGTTGCTAAATGTATACATGCTTAATATGAAGCTGCTTAATATGAGAGTTGGTCAGGCCCCTGTGTTGTCTTCATAGGTGGCCTATAATTAAATGATATATATGTAAAGTATTGTGCAAAAAATCTAAATCCAACACTCATTTCTTTAGATTATACTTCCAGACTTTCTTGGAATTGTTTTAAAATGGTCTTGGGCAATAGTTCTTTATATCTTCTGCCTTAAATACTGTATGTATGTTTTCAGTAAATCACTGAAGCAAAATATGAAGAAATTAGAGGTGGCTTAACACTCTTGCACAGGACTGTGTGGTCTATGTTGATCACCATAATGTTAATAGAGTGGACTTTTCCTTACACCACTTCTCCTCTGCTCTACCTCAGAAAACACTGAGGGCTGCTCGAAAGATCCTGTAACTGGTGACAAAACTGAAAAGAGGTTAGACAGGAGGGACAAAGAGGAAATCGAGTCTTGTAGAGAGCAGGTCATCTGGAGGCTGGAGAGGCTACTTGGAGGCACCTGCAAGGAAGGAGGGCTGGCTGAAGAAATTGGCCCTCCTTCAGACAGTATCTGCACCGAGGACTTTGCTACACGCTTCAGAGAGGAGATGGTAGAACTGACTTTTATAGATGTCAGTATGCAAATGTCGGATAAAGCAGAAGTGACTGAGAGTACAAACATCTCTGACAGCGGCGCTTACCAAAGTAAACAACATGAACGACATGTTTATGATGTTGAAAGAAGAGGTTCAGAAACGACTGGGGAAAGCAGCGATGACACACTCACTCCTCAGCATTCCCTGACAAACCAACCACGTCCAAACAAGAAGAGCTGTGTTTCTCATAGCGCTGGAGCAAATATATCACATGCTGGTGTGAAAGCAGGAGCTTCAGAGACATGCAGATTACCACAGCCTGAGGATGACAGCAGTGGTACAAGTCTGTATCTATAGAATCTTTGAAAGATAAGCTTTCAGGCATGTTTTAACTTTGCTTAGTCAAAGGGGTGAGGATTGAGAGAAAAATGATCCATCTGTTCTTTGGCCATATGTCTGTCCATCTGTGTGTTCGACATGTGATCGAAGGCACGTTCTCTACAGATATTTGACTGTATGAAAATCATTTTGGCAAAACAAAAATGGTGCCTGAATACCATTATAGGTTGAGGAGTGTTATTACTTCTCGTCTAAAGTAGTAAGTCAAAAAATGGGCTCACATCTATGAATGGTTATAATTCATACCCAAAGCATTAAATATATCACATGCTCTCCCTCCACTCAAATACCAGAACTCTGGATTTGAGCTTTTGGACTTGAGGCCAAACTTTCAACTCAGCATGCACATAACCTAATGCAGTGGTTCCTAAAACGGGGGCAGGGAACTCAATGGCTTCAGGGAGTCACTGCATGAAGTCATGTGCGACCATGGAGAATAATGTTGAATGGATTTAAAGTTGCGTGAATGAATGAACATAAGTGCTAGTAGAGGCCTCTGATGTTAGCTTGGCTGGATTGCTAACTTTTCAAATAGAAGTATGAATGAAAACGTTTTATAACCATTGATAGATGTAATACAGGACACCTTTACGCCTTACGTGTACTGTCAGCTGTAGTTTTTTTTTTTTTTTTTATATATATAAGTCTGTTTTCTTCCCTTTTCATTTCAGGCTTCCACAGCACAGAGTTTTTAAAAGACCCTGAAAATGTCAACAGCAGCTGTTCTCCTAAGACCAGGTGCTTGGCAGGTACCACACACGTTACACTGTATTACACTTGCATTTACAAGCACAGCCTACCACTGATGCTTTTGGGATTCTGTTTATTTGAAATAGTGATTGTGGGCTGCTTGGTTCTTTTCCAGGAGTACCTGTGCTGAGCTTTGACACGGTGTCCATTGACAGCGACCTTGATACAGTCTGCACGGAGCAAGTCAGGCAGCACATTCACAAGTGGCCCGGTAAGAAACAGAAGATATGGAAGTGAACTAGTTTATAAATATGTTTAGACACAAAATATCAGAGTTTGAAAAGTGAAACTGAAAAATTTAAAGGGTAATGAATGATAATTACAAAATCTTTAAATATGAAGGATAATATCTACAAAAAGTATCCACTCTTGTTAGGATGGCACTCTCTCATTCGGTCTGTCACAGAAATTAATGGCCAGACTGACATAACAACACAAGAAGAAAGTGAATCTCGGTCTACATCAGGTAAGAGCTGACTACTACTATTTTATTACTATAAAATACACAAAGTAGTAAAGTGTCAAAATAATTTTCTTGTCTTTATTCCCAAAGTACAGAGATCCCCATATGGACCTGTTTGTAACTGTCAACGTAACAGGAGAACAGCATATAGGTAAAATAAATCAAAGTATGAGCTGCATCTGTTAGTGCACACACAATAGCCTCAGGAAACTTCAATATGACAGGTAATGCACTAAGAGGACAAGCTCTGAAAGCTCTTAATACAATAAAGAGAAAATTTTAATAACTTCCAAAATCCAATTAAAATCTGCCTTTAAATATTTGGTTGTGTCTTTCTGCCAATTGTGCTGTAGGATAGTTGGTTGTATGGTGGGGAAGTTTGGGTTTAGAGCTCTACCCATTGGGACAAACACCCAACAGTATCTCTAACACATAAAATTCTGCAAATATATTTTCTATGCACACAGAAAAATGCCAAAAAATGTCCGTCAAGCACACAAAATTTTTAATTACCCTAATATCAGCCCTTAAGCGTAAGAGATGAACCCAGAAGAAGAACCTTTCATGTCAGCTGGTGATGATTCTGAAGTGCTTCCTGTCAAAACCCAGTTCTGCAACAACACTGCTTTCCAAATATCAATCAGAGTAAAACAGTGCAAAGAAATCTATGTAAAACACTGGAAAGAAGAAACTTAAAAGCTACAGTAGACAAGAATGTCATCTGACCTTAAACATAGATTAAGAATTAGCAGAATAGGAAGGAACACTTACTTTAACAAATTAAGTTCTATAATTCCAGATGTCAGTCACCTAAACTTAATCTCAAAATTAAAAATACTCCTAGGGCAAGTTCTCCTTGTTTTTTAAATACTTTTTCAGATTTGTGTATTCTTCGGCTCTCATGTGTATTCAGACCTGCGAGTTATTTTAGTGACACAGATGAAGAAATGAGCTGCTGGAGCAGCAAGTCCAGGCCTGAGAGGACACTGGACAAGATGCAGTCTGAATGGGTCAAGGTGATTGGCCGACTCTCTGACCTCCGACAAGTAAGACTAAACCTCCGGGGGAAATTTATTCTATTCTGTGTCGGTTGTATAAATTCACTTGCATGCATATGTATGAGATGGTGCTTAGCTTGTTTGTGTGTGGTTTAGAAATGTGAGGAAGAGGAGGAGACGCTGTGGTTGAAGAGGGCTCAGATAAAAGATGTTGAGGTCTGCCTCTCTGAACTTAGACAACAAAGGAAGGTAAAGTCCAGCATTTTCAAATGTTTTTCAGGAGAATGTTTGCTGAAGACTCACTAACGTGTACAAGTAACGGTTCGTGCTGCAGCATGCCTTGCAGGAGTTAGAGCGACTGACTACAGAGACGGCACAGATGGAGGAGGAGAAGAGGACTTTGCAGTCTGTTCAGAGAGACAGCAGAGCAGAGAGGAAGTCTGTTGGGTATAAAATCTCCTCCTACTAACTGTCTCATTCAGAGCCATGTGCATTAACACGGCCAACATCAACATAATATTTGTCTGCTTAAAGGAGTTTTCTTTATTGATAAAACATCATTTTGCTGCAGCCATGGTAGCTGGCAGCTACAGAAGATGCTGAGGCAGAAAGAATCATGTCTTCTCCAGCACAGAGACACCCAGGAAGATTTTACAGTTCAGCGTCTGTGTAAACAGACTCCAAAGGATGGATCCTGCTTCAAAGCAGTAAAAAAACAAACCTAATCCTGTAGTTAGTGGTTCAGTCCTTGGTTTAATTTTGTTCTTATGTCATCACTTTCTCTTTTTATTGTTCAATAAACAGAACAATGTCATAATGTCGGTGCTGGAGCAGGAAGAAATGGAAAGACAACTGGATAATGCCAAAACAGAACTGTTTGCTGAGCAGCGACGTGCCAGAGAAAAGCTGGAGTCCATGCAAGAGGTATCATAGCCTGTTTATAGACTATGTAGTAACTCCAAAAATACAAAGTTATAACTAAAAATATTTTTTGGTTTAATGGGACTCATTTTTTATACATGTAAACATGAAATTACATTAAATTGTGCTTTTCTTTTTATAGTCTGCATTCACTTTACGAACAGAAATATTTATGATCTTCAACAATCCAAATGGAGAATCTAAACTTTAATCATACAGTTGTGGATTTTTCATTTTACAATTTTATTTTGGGCTTCTTTATCATTGGGATCTCAATTTCAGTGAGGGTGCTGAATGAAATTTAACAGACAGAATCCATTTTTGTTTGAGTAAAGGCAGATTTAGTGTCTGTTTTAAAATGTCTCTGAATATATTTTCCTTTTGGAGCAGAAATTGGAAGAGACTTGTGAAGAGCTCCAAAGGGCCACAGAAGCAGAGACGTCACTGAGAAACAGATGTGCTTGTTTGGAAGAAAAACAGATGCAGAAAAAGGGGCAGATTGAGGTAGCTTTTTTTTTTTACATAAATATACTGTGTGTGTGCGTGCGTGCGTGCGTGCGTGCGCGCGCGTGTGTGTGTGTTACTGTTGCTGTCTCTTTTCCTGTTAGGCACTGGAGGCTCGAGTGAGTGGGCTGCAGGGTGAGGTGGGAGAACATAAGATCAGGGTGGTAACTCTGGAGAAAATGTTGGCCCACAAAGAGCTGCAGCTCCTAGATTTCCAGGAGCAATGCAGTGCCTTACAAGCAGAACGAGATGGACTGAAGGTGGAGCAACAGCACTTGAGAATGCAGCACCACAAAACCCTGAAGGAAGTTGAAGAGCACGCCCACAGTATAATGGTAAGTGCTACAAATCCTTTTTTCTTGTTCTATAAGTAATTTTACTAATATGTTTATATTATTAACAGCAAGCCCAAAAGGTTTATTGTGACAGGTTACTGATTTCTCCTCAGTTCATATTCAGGCTAAAAAGAAAAAAGTATTCCTTTGAAAGTACAGACTAGAGAACTGTTTGGTGAGGGGTTGTATCTCAGGTATTCTGTAGTGTCATAAATGCATACATTTTATGTTGGGTGGCGTGCCATCATTAACGTTATTGCACTACATATTATACTACTAGTAAAATACTTTGTAAGGTTACTTCTAAGAGGTCGTCCTCTCTTAATTTTGTAGCTAAAAGAAGAAGAAGAATTAATTAAGCTACAGAAATCTCTGCAACAGCAGAAGGAAGAGGTAAAGAAACATGAAGAGGAGTTGCATGTAGAAGCATCGGAAAAGGTACACTGATAATCCTTTGACTAACATATGCAACCTTTCTAACATAATTGGATGGTATGAACAGAATGCTCTCTTTTCCCATTTAGGTGTACAAAGCAGTGAAGGAGGAGAGGAGGAAGTGGGAGGCAGAAAAAATGGAAGCTCTGGAGGTGCAGCGTGGGATACTGGAAGAGCAGAATGAAAAGCTCCTGGAAAGTTTGAGGAGCGAAATGCAGAAAGAGAAGAGTAAAGCATTAGCTCTTCAACATCAGGTCATGGAACTAAAAACAGTAAGGGATCTTCCACTTAGATAAATCTAAATACATTTTCTTTCCATGTTTGTATGATTTTTCTTTTATCTCTAAGAAACTGCAGGAGCTGGAAAAGGAAAACTGTACACAGTTGGCTGCAATTTGCAAGTCACTGAAAGAGGAGCACCAGGCGGAGCTACAGATGGCGCAGGTGCAGTGAAACCACAGAAAGCAGTCATGTTCAAACTCTAGATGTGATGTGACATCTTAGAAAAGTTGACCTGGTGTGCTCTGTAATCATGGCAGAGTCATAGGACAGTTCTGCAGCTCGAGAAGGATGTCCAGCTGGCAGTTAAAGAGGCAGACAGGCTCCGGGTGATGCTAGAAGAAAGGGAGAGCAGCCATAACCAAATCACATCTGAGATGGAGCAGCAACACCAACACTGGACCGAGCAGCTAGCAGCAGAGTGCCAGCATCTCAGCCTGTTAGTGGAGCAAAGTCAAGCCAAACAAAGTGCTGGAAAACTACCTCCCAGGTATAATTTTATGCCCAGTCTTCACAGCTTGTTTGTAAATGGCTTGTAATGCACATATCTTTGTCATTTGCAGTTTCACAGTAGCCGAGGCTTTTATGAACCTAAAAACACTACGAGAGCAGCTGAAGGCTTTTATTAGCCAACTGCACCAAAAGCTAGACTCACGGAAACAAACCAACGAGCAGCTGAGAAAAGAAAAGGTACCATTTGAACTTTACAGCACGCTAAATGTTCATATGGACATATTCAGTAAAAATCTCCCATTTTTCAGGAGCAAGAACTGAGCATCCAGAGGCAACAGCTGAGGCTGGAGAGAGATCAAGCTTTGAATTTTTTAAAGGAACGACTCATTCAGGTCTGAACCCACACGCTTAGACAAAACACACACGCATAGCATTAGAGGAAATTTAACTCCCTGTGACATTTTTGCAGGAACACATTGAGGAGTTGAGCAGCTTAAAATGGGTTCACATGAGTGATGGAGGAGTTCAAGGCGGAGGAGGAGTGGCAGCATGTCTCCGCAAGCAGTTGAAGGCCAAAGACTCTGAGCTCAGGCAGGTTCAGAGGAGCATGGCTGAGTGGAAGGGACAGACCGCAGCTCGCCTGGCACTCAAGTTTGAAGAAGAGTTGACGGCTGAACTGGAACGGTAACGTGCTCAAAACAAAAATGGCATCCTCCAAACTAAACCCAGAATGCAGCCAGGTCATATTTTTCTTTTTGTGTTGCAATAATTTCCCAAAGCTGCTGATCTTGAATCAAACAATACTGTGACATGTATACAGTTTTTGTGCTAACTTTTGTCATCCCACAGGTGCCAGGCAAAGTTGTTAAGGGGCAGGTAATTTTGTGTCTTGGTAAATCGATGTTATACTAACCAGCTGTACAAGAGCATGATCTCACCTCAACTCAATGTGATGCGATGCTTAGACCATAGATCTAACATTATACATATACAGCAGATGTTCATGCAGTTATGTTATTTACCCAACAACCAACCAAATTCAGGTTTGCTTTTTCTAGGAAGGCACCAAGACCACAAGATGTTAGGCAGAGGGAGCCTGAAAGACCTGAGGAAGAAATGGTAAATGGTTTGCGCTTCCTGTGTGAAACCCAAAACGTTTGTGTCCTTACTCATTGTTTATGCTATTAAGAAAAATCCTGGTATCATTTTTCTTTTAAGGAATACCAGAAATCTCTCAGCTCTCCCTCCCTCCAAGCTCTGAACTCCCATCACAGCTCCTCAGACATGGCTTCCTTTAAGCTTATACGTTACCTCCATAGCAAAGTGAAGCAGCTCCGTGCTGAAAATCAGGCCTACGGGTGGAGCTCACCTCCTCCCGATTTATCAGGATCCTATCTTGAAACGGTGAGTAAATTCTTCAGTATCTGGTTATTGTGAAGTGACTTTTAATGTTTCCACTTGATGAAGTTTACAGTAGTTATAAATTTCAATACTCCAAGTACTACTTGTAATTTAAAGTCAAGTATTTTTGTGAAGGTTTTGTAATATTTTTTTCTTAATTATCTAACCCACAAAATTATGTCTTCATTCATATTTAGTCTGACCAAAAAAATGCACAATGAAAAAATACAAAGCTTTACAGCAGTTTAAGGCTATTGATGGTGGTTCTCTGCACTCGCATTTCCACAGATTATAAAATAAACTGATAAAACATTAATTCAATTCAATTTTATTTATATAGCGCCAAATCACAACAAAAGTCGCCTCAAGGCGCTTCATAGATACAGAGAAAAACCCAACAATCATATGACCCCCTATGAGCAAGCACTTTGGTGACAGTGGGAAGGAAAAACTCAGTTTTAACAGGAAGAAACCTCCGGCAGAACCAGGCTCAGGGAGGGGCGGGGCCATCTGCTGCGACCAGTTGGGGTGAGAGAAGGAAGACAGGATAAAAGACATGCTGTGGAAGAGAGACAGAGGTTAATAACAGATATGATTCAATGCAGAGAGGTCTATTAATACATAGTGAGTGAGAAAGGTGACTGGAAAGGAAAAACTCAATGCATCATGGGAATCCCCCGGCAGCCTATGTCTATTGCAGCATAACTAAGGGAGGATTCAGGGTCACATGGTCCAGCCCTAACTATATGCTTTAGCAAAAAGGAAAGTTTTAAGCCTAATCTTAAAAGTAGAGATAGTGTCTGTCTCCTGAATCCAAACTGGAAGCTGGTTCCACAGAAGAGGGGCCTGAAAACTGAAGGCTCTGCCTCCCATTCTACTTTTAACACAAATAGCATGTTTCTTTAGAAGAATCTCAGACTAGTATCAGTCATGCATACAGCCATGCTACCCATGTCTGATGGGAATATTAAAAGCACTAATTGTTTTCCAAATATTGATATTAACTGCTATTATTGTTTCATTCACAGATCCCTCAGAGTACAGACACAGATGGGAGTTAAAGCAACACAAAACCTTACACTGTGTGAGCGACTGCACACCAGTAATAGAATGCTCTTCAAATCAGCCTTATTTAAAGTTGTCCCATGGCAACAAATATAAATCATTCACTGTTCTAAGATAGGAGGTTAACAAGCAGGTCACAGTGACATATGGAACAACTGGAGATGTGGTCATCACATTCCTCTGTGCTAAGGCAGTAAGGTTTTTATAGCTTGCAGTGAGCTGTAAACGACAGGAGCTGACATTTCTCTGAAGACTAACGATCATGTGAGTTACCGTACATTAAATAACCTCATAAAGCTGGCAGGGCTTTAACAAAGTCCTTAGAAAATGCTTAAAAATACATTTACAGTTTCTGCAAGGCTGAAGCAAAATGTAACGTATTAAAGGCTTTTGAACCTGTCTACTTGTACTCGCTGTCCATTAATCTGAAGGGTTCAAAAATATGGCTGAATTTGGAAAGGGTGTGAAGTATGATGATCACTATTGTAAGAGTCAAACCAAATACAAACAACTATCTAAATATTTGGGTAGAGCTCCATTTACAGTATGCATGCATGGTAAATGAATTGGTACTTACAGTATTATAGCGCATTTTACTATAAGCCATGTTCACACACACAAACTTGCCTGATTCAAGCACTTTCATCCAATGAAAACTGGGCAGAATATACACATGAAAACTGTACATTTATTAAAAAACAAATATAAAGTTTATAGCACCCAATGGCTAGCTGAAGTTCTGGTCATGTGCATATGAAAATACAGTCAAACCATAAAAATCTGCATTTCCATGACTTTATAAATTCCTCCAAGCTCCCCTAATGGCATACTTGCTAAGCAATAGAGATGATCTCTCCGCCAGAAGTATTACTACAAGCAGGAAGGCATGCCACAAGCAAATGTGATGCTCCACGCTGATGTTTAAGAAATATAATCATATTTACAACACATCAGCGTAGTGCTGGCCAGGCTTTGGCAACGTAAAAGTCGTTTCACTTCTTACGGGAAACATCAATACTGCGAAGTATTATGTAAGGCTACTTGCTGACAGACCTTGGAGATTATGTCAGTTATTATGTTACAAGATCAAATGGGATTAAAGTCAGAAAACATAAATTACTGCCAAGAAAATGATGCGCTTCACAAACTGTTCAAAACTTCACAATATCCTTATAAAGACAAACTGACCAGCCTGAAGTTGTTCCACATCTTTTTAAATCTTTTTACTTTGCTACGAGTCTCCAGTCTTTCACTTTGGCATCACTTTGTGGAGAAACACTATTACATTTCCATCTCCTCCTCTCCAGAGTTGTGGGCCACAGAGAAACTGTACAGAGGAGAGTGTGTGTCTGCTGGTGGACTTGAGGTGTTAAGGGGACTGGGAGATGGACATGGAGTTGGAGTCTGCCGACACACAGTCTGTTGTTTGCGCTGTTTTTGTAATGAGTCCTTAAGTCTCTGACTGAAGGGATCTTCTGGTGGCCGCCATAGCACCAGCTCCATACAGGAACGGCTCCTAAAGTGTGAGAAAGACGAAGGTGACACAAATATTAGCATCCCTAAAGAAGTGCAACTGCGCAGACTTCTTAATCAAGAAACTCTTGCCAGTTGAAAACAATATTTGGAGTCCGTCTCACATCATTACTCATATTTTTGTTTTTTTCCTTATGTTGTAAATTTGCCTGTACAGTCTATTTCTTGCTTTTTATATTCTTAACTTTTGTGTGAATCTGCATGCTCCATCTGCCTGTCGCTTTGCTGCTAGAACACCTGAATTTCCCCAATGAGGGACAATAAAGGATATATCCATTTCTATTTATTACTTAAAAATCACCATTAAATGTTCCAATAACAAAATAAACATACACAGACTGGGCTACTGTGTGGGGGAGGATGTCACTGATGCCCTGCCGCAGGCCCTTCTTCAAACTGTCAGACATCACCAGCACCGGGCGTCTCGGAGCTGGCTCTACATCCAGATCTTCATCCTCATCGTCCTCCAGTGTTATTCTGTGATACATCAATAGTACATTGTGGGTTGTCACTCTTTCTTGTGATGTAACCCCCAAACTCTTCACCAACACTGAATGCCAGATTTAAGAAAAACCCCACTTTGAATTATATAAATGTAAATGTTATGTATTTACTTTGTTCTTGACAATGTAAATACATACGTGAAAATACAAAACAGTCTGAAGGGTGGTCTGTGGGCCTGACATACATTGTATGCACATTATAAACAGAGACCTGTGCTTACAGAGGTACGTTCAGGATTGACCTCAAATACTCAGACATCAGAACTTTTTACTGGGTTACATCACTATGGTTACTTATTCTACATACCAAAACCTGCTTCGGGGCATGTACAACATACCCAGGATTATGTTTCCATTATCTGGTTTCACTTAACCCATCATTCGCAATCAGGATAATCAAGCATATGAAGCTAAATCTCTAAGCCAACCCAATGTTTCCCCTGCATGTTTACATGAAAGGGCTTGGCAACATCTGACCAATCACAAATATGGGTTGGTGAACTGGCAATAGAATCAACTCGTTTTACAAAGGAAGATACAACTATCATGCAGAGGTTAAAGACACAATACACACCATAATACAGCTGCTGTGAACAAATGACAAGTTGTGTTTTGTTCATTTTTTTTCTCCCAAATGTTATACATTGCATACCTGTCTTCTATCTCCTGAAGTTTTCTCTGTGCGGCCTCGATCTCCATGCAGGAGCTCTCCGTCTCAAGTCGGAACAGGGAAGAAGAGGTCTGCGGCAAAGTGGTGTTATTAGATGTTGTGCAGGACTGTGGAGGCGCAGGACAGGCTTGCTGTGCAGACTGAGAAGAGCAGCTGTTTGCACCAGACCAGTCACACTCTGTGCTAGTGCTCAAATTTGAAGGAGCAACTTCTGCCTCAAACATTAACCTCCTCTTTTTGGCACTGCAACCCCTGATAAAACAATCATATAGTTAAACACTTATGTAGGGCTAAGACAAGCATTACCAAATGCTTTTATTCTTTTCTTTTTTTAATAATTCATCTCTCACTTACTCATCATCTGCTCTCCTCCTGTGCTTCCTGAGGCATCTAGTCTCCCAGTTGCTGTGGAATAGAGGCACAGAAAATGCCTGTCGGGCTCAGAAATAAAAGTATATTTCAAATTAAGCCAAAGCGTGTCTGACAAATGTGGTGAAAACAAACAAACAAACAAACAAATAGTGCACTGTGCATCAGTTACATACCTGTTAGAGACTGTCGCTGTCTGTACATCCTCAATCATACTTGAAGGTCCGAGGTCGAAGTCGGGAAGGCTTGTGGGGCCTGAAAAGGAATACATGGCTGGCAGGCAGCTCAGCTCACTGCTTGGGGGCGCAGGGTGATGCATGCTGGCCCAATCGATGAAATGTTTTTGAAGAGCTACGCGAGTAAGCAGCTATTAACGACTCTGATCTGGAAGATCAGTATTGATACCAGTCAGTTAAGCCGATAAAGGTTTTTTTATTTTTATTTTTTTACAAACTACATGACGCACATGTTATTTGTTTACATCGCGCTAGCTGCCTCCTATTTAGCTAGCTATAACGCTACTGGCGTTAGCATGTTAATGATAAAACTGTGTGTTATTAATAGATGAGAGGTAAACACACGACAGCCTCATCCCTGCACTGAACAGCCACTCTGCACAAGTTAAGCAAAAATATTTGGCGTTAAAGAGCGAGTTGTGCAGCTGCCCTGCCCCATTGCCCTTTTTGTTGTTGACAAATGTGTTTAGTTAGCTCGCCTCCGTTCAGAGCTTATTTATTCTCCTTTAGAGAGTTCCCATTTTCACACAAAAATAGTTTTTACAAGCTAAAGTCGTACTAACCTAATCGCATGATACCCCCGTCGAATAGAAAAAGATCCAAAATTAACTGTCACCGTGCTCTGTGGACTTCTTCTATGATAGGCTGGGTCAAACTGACGTTAGCTCCTTACTCTGAGTCGCGCCAGAACAGTCGTCAAGGTTCTACAAAGTGCGCATGTTACGTTTAGTGGGATTGTGGGAAATGTAGTTCCAGTGGATGTACTACAAACTGTAGTTTCCGAAAAAGAAAAAAAACGACAAAAAAAAAACCGTCGTGGAAATGTAAAAGTGATCTCTAGTGACAATAAGACGGTGTTGGCATTTTATTTTTTAATATTAGAGATTTTTTTCTTAATTTCCGGTCAGCTGACGTTTAAAGGGACCCTCTCGCGTTATGATTGCGAATGACCAGTCATGTGACAGTGAAATACTAGAAGCTGTTGTCCCAGCTCGTCTCGTCACTCGGCTGTGATTTTTCACTTTGGACGATCCGTGGAGGTAACACGCTACTGTTTACAGGATATGTCAAAACAACGCTTTGATTTTATAATCATGTGATACTTATTGTCTGCTGTGATGCTGGCACACAATCCATGTCACTATAAATTAGTTATTTTTATATTTATTTTCTATTACTTGTACATGCATTCTTCAAAGATCCTTGCATTTTTATCACCCGCAGTGACTGTATATCTGTTTTACTTTTACTGTTTTTGTTTTTAACTTTAACTGTTTAGCCGAGTTGATTCATTTTCTGTGTGCCTGATTTTTGTATGTTTTAACCAGCAGGTTATCCAGAATGATAACTTTGGTGATAATCTCAGCACTGATTGGTTTTGCCTCTACCAAACCATGTGGTAAGCAGGCCGACTTTAAAAAGACCTCTTTACAAATTAATTTAAAAAAAAGAAAAGAAAACTTAACTATACTAAACTTCCTAAAGCTGCACTAACTCTGAGGCAACCCAGTTTGCAAATACACTTACTGACTAGTCTGGACATTCACAGATGTTGCAATTGCGTATTTAATGAATGTGAGTGATACATTGTGTTGCTTGTTTACTTAGTTGTGTAGGATTAACAGTGAATGTGGCTCCTCTTTGGCCTTGATCTGCTGAGAGTGTTGAACGCAGTAGTGATGATTCTGTAAATTAGTCCTGCTGATGCAGCAGCTATCGTTTTGCAACACTTTCAAAAGTTCATGTAAATGTCAACAGCAGCAGAGCAGAGATACTTATAGGTTTTGTTTGTGTCAGGTGACTTTTTTTTAAACCTATAAAGTTAAATTCCAGATACAGAAGGCTCCAACACTGAGCTGCTGCTTTCACTCAACAAGAATCTCCTTCGCTCTCTGGAGAGCCAGGAGGGACTTCCTAACCCCAGTGTCCACTTGGCATTACGCCTTTCCAATAACCACAATCTGGCCAAGGAGAGCGAACACCTCAACAGACTAAAAAATGAATTGCACAATGACATTCAAAGGTACACACACACACAACACACATTTATGCACACTTAAACACTTTCTATGAAGTCCTCTTTCTCCCCAATGTTCTCTACTGAGCCTTTTTTCCTCCTCTCAGCTCTCTCTCTAACAGTCAGCCTGTGACTGGTGTGCTGGCGCTCTACAACCTGGCTTTAAAGTCCTCCTGCTATGATCTCAACACGGTCAGCTTCACTGTAAACGAGAGGAGTGAAGCACTGCTGACACACCTGAAGAACCAGATGGAGCTGGAGAAAGAGCACATTGCCTGTAAGGTTTTTGTTTGTTTGTTTGATTTTTAGTTTCTGAAGGGCAATCATTGTCATAAATTTTTTTCAGCAATCCTCTCCTCTTTGATGTGCTACAGTATCTGACCAGAGTTTACCTAATGTAGAGGACGGGGGTCATATTTCATAGTTTGTGAATTTAGCAGGGATAGAGTAACTTTCTGTCTAATTTCATCCAGACTGAAATGCCTCATAATTTCTCAAACATTGCTGTGAAGTTGTGGTTCAGTGTAATTTGGTTTAATTTGCTTCTTCTCTCCTGCATTCAGTCAGCCACCGCCCTTTGACCAACTATTACCAGTACTCCCTGGGTGTGCTCGCTCTCTGTGTGAGCGGCATCAGGGTCAACAACCATGTGACCAACAAGCTCATCAAAGCAGCAGAACATGAGCAGTTCAAACATGGAGAGTCTGAGAGTGTGGGTGGGTGAAACATGCCTTAATGGTGTCTTTAGCTGTTAACATAAAGGTGAAATAATGATGCAGGAGTCACCCTGCTATTACCTACTAACAATCATGGTTTTAGGATAATTTAGTTTACCGCTGATGACACGATGACACATGATGGAGTAAACATATATTCACTGCCGTGTTATATTTCAGATCAAAATCCACTGAGTTTGAAGCTGAGGCCACCTGATGGATATTTAACAGGAAGCTCTACATACAGTTTAGCTTTCAGTTGTTTGTCTATGCCACAGTTTGCTCTGGCAAAGCAGTTACCTCTTGTAGTGCTAGCTTAGCTTTCACTAAACATCTACATTAGTATGCTGTGAAAATGCTAAAAGCTTTTCACTTTGTATTTTAGCTTTGAATACAGCTGTAATGATGCAGTTGTGCTAATATTTTATCCAATTTTTCTCCTCAGATACGTATGCCATGGCTGGAATGGCACTCCAGTGTGTGAAGGACTCTGGTTCTCACATGCAAAACGCTGCTGGGCTGGACACCGCTCTTAGCAAGATCAAGCAGAAGCTTCTAGCCTCCCGCAGGGCTGATGGTCATATTGGTAATGAATTCAGCACAGGCCTTGCAGTTCAAGTAAGGATCCTCTCTCTCTCTCTCTCTCTCTCTCTCTCTCTCTCTCTCTTCAGAGACTTCTACAGAGCAATATCTTTGCAGCTGAAGTGTGTTTATTTGATGTGTTCAAGGCCCTGTTAGCAATGGGCAGTGAGGTTGCAGAGTGTGCCGCCTCAATGGAGGCCATGAGGACAGCTGCTAGAAGCAACGCATACCACAACCCCATGGCCATCTCTCAGACTCTGCCTGCTCTCCAGCAAACATCCTACATGTCAGTTAAAAGCAAGGAGTGCCTCACTGAGGATAGTATGTGCAGCATCATTTCTACCCTCTTTGGCCACTTTAGGTTGTGTCTGTTGCCACTCTAACATTGTTATATGTGTACCTTCCTGCAGACACTCTGGTGCTTGAGCCCTTAGATCCTGTAGTGGTTTCACCAAACCAGGTCAAGGTGAATGTGATGGTGGAAGTGGTGACATCCAGCGGAGCAGCAGCACTTTACTCGGTGCATGTGCCAAAGGGCAGCTCCCTGCTAGAGGCTCTTGAACTGCTCAAGGAGGAAAATGTTGGCTTCACGTGAGTTCATGCAATTGTATTTTACCTTGCGCGTGATTGGCTGCAGTGAGTAGTCTCTGACGATGCTGTGTGGCAGGTTTGAGAAGGAGTCCAGCCTGTGGGGACCTTTCTTAAGTGTGGTGAATGGAGAGCAGGCCAGGCAAAGTGACCGCAGATACTGGCACCTCTCCTCAGATGACACTGCACTCACTGAGGGTGAGTAGACACACACATGCATGCAAACACACTTTAGACTGTGATGCACAAACGAGGATTTCGTTGATCTGCTTTCACTGTGTCTCTCTGTCAGGTGTCCGTGATTTCAAGATCGAGGCGGCTCAAAGGATCACCATCAGAAACACGAGCTACTGATGTTCCAGCCAATCAGTGATTAGATGATCAGCACTTTAATCTTTATGAACTAATGATTACACCTAAATTGTCTCTTGGCATCATATATCAATAAATCCCACAATTACTTAACAGAATGTTTGCATTTTAAGAAGATATGAAGATTGAACAAAAGTGTAATTAAAAGCTATTTCAAAGTTTGTGTTGAATATTTTTACTTTGGAAAACGTTTTTATGATTATAATATAATTACTACGAAATGTCAAATAAAATGACTTTTGTGATTATGCTCTTTTGAAGACTTTTTTTTTAAGGACAATCTATTTGTATGCTTTTTATATTGTTACAAACAGTATAAACCAGTGACAGTTCATCTGAATTTATTTATTTTCTATTTTTTTGGATGGCTTTTCAAAAGTATGTAGTTTGAATAAAAATAAAATGATAAAAATGCAGAATAAAAAAAAATGTAGTGCCTGTTTAGCTTTCACACTGCGTTACTGCGTGCTGACTGCTGAGGTAAATTATTGTCTTACAGGCTAGGTTGTTTGCACTAATAAACAGGTGCCATGAATCTTTGTTAACATGGCTGGAGTAGATGTGTCAGTGCACTAAGGTTGAAAATGGCATCTTTCATATTCATCTGGCAAAAATAATTTATAGGAAAGTTTGTATCTATTTATTAAAGATTGGTTGAGGACCCTTTGCCACATGCATTGGCTGCATATAAACATCATTATATTACAGTTTACGGCCATATGCACATCATATATTGTAGGGTATGGGCCAAATTTACTAAGAAAGCTAGTGGAGTCGTCTGCGTGTGATGGGAAGGTGTGACGCTCACTAATATCCGCTGATTAGAGGCAACGTGCTAATTTTCGAACGCAGAAGCACGTGCTGTCCGTGGCCCTGAAACGTGACAACAACGTGAAAAATCAATGCCATTACGTTGAGTGTTTAATATGTTTAAGGCGTTTTTGCGTAAAGAAATGGTGCTTTGCAACACTATGGGACGGTAAGAATTTCTGACAGGCGTTCAAGAAAATTAAAGAAGTGACTTTTGTTGGTGTTTCAGGTTATCTTTGATTTCCGCAGCAATCAGCATGCTGTTTGTCAGCAAGTGATGTGTTTTGATGGAGTCCATTTAAAAATGCATTATCAGGTTTAGTGAAACACTCTCTCTTTTAATAGCCTATACATGCATCGAGACCTATGTAACCATCTTTGTTTAGTTTGAGTTTAATGCTGGCGCCCTCATACCCTGTGCTGATGAAATCAAACAAGTTTTTCTACAAAGGCACACGAACACAGGATACTTTATTTATTTTATAATTATCTTTAATTTTGATTTTTTTTTTTTTGATTGTTTGTTTGTTTTACTTTATTGTAGACACGCTGAATACAAACTACCGGATTACGCTAACTGGACAGGAAACTTAAACTTAAATCTCGTAAACTGGGAATTTCTTGGCCATTTAGCGAGATTACACCAGTGCAAATCTCTCAGTACATGTAAACAGAAAACTAAGAAAACCTACAATATACATATTTAAAATAAAAACAAACCTCACAAACATGACGAATGTAAGTACCCCCACCGCCCAAAAAAACCCCAAACCCCCCAAAAAACGCTAAGCACCGAGGTTGAAATGCGTATGAAAATTTCACTGTGTGAAAAATAAATAAAGAATAAATAAATAAATAAACACTCGCGTTGTCACATGAGAATGTACATTTATAT
>NW_005187407.1:4001500-4028500 GCF_000239375.1 Pundamilia nyererei | reverse complement strand
ATATATATCACACATATGCATTTATAAGTAGTCACCACCTCAAACTGTGCTGTCAGTTTACACAAACCTCGTTGTTTATGCTAAGCAAAATATTGAAATGCTTTTATTGCGAAAGTACACAACGTGAGCCGGAAGTGGTTTTCGTTGCTAACGCTACTGTTTGTAGCATGTGTAAAATAGGTACATGTGTTTTGAGCCGGTAATAGTCGTTTTTGTTTTTTTCCCTGACCCGAATTAAACGGACGTTGACCATTAATTCAACATTATAGCGGTGTTAGCATCCACACCGCTATAACATTAGCTCTCCTGTGGTTACTGATGAACGCTCCTCGAGCTTACCTCACGTGGGGCTTCCAGCTAACGTCTGTCTTAACTTGATGCAAACTTTCATAACAGGTTCTGTAACTCATTTACCCACCGAATGACCTGCGGGTTAATGTGATTTTCCGGTATAGTTGTACTACCTGTCGGGATGTCTGCGCCTTGTCGGTACGCTCTGTTCAGCATATATAATCAGCGAGCAGGTTTCACACAGGTCAGAAGATTGACATGCATCCAGTGGAAGAGCTCTGACTCCCTGGTGAGAGGTGGATACACAGCCGTACTGAGAGCTATGGCAAATAAGAGAGGAAGCCTCACTTTATTTTCTTCGAGGTGTCTGTCAGGTTCAGCTGCGGATGCAAAAGCTCGGGTGAGGAGAGTTTCTATCGAGGGCAACATCGGTAAGAGTTTACAGATTGTCCCAGTTAGACGAATCTCCTGTTGTATGTCTCTGTGCTGATCTCCTGCATTACCTGCTTTTTAATAACAGCTGTTGGAAAATCGACCTTTGCGAAACTCCTGCAGTCAGCTTGTGCAGACTGGGAGGTGGTGGCAGAACCTGTCAGCAAGTGGCAGAACATTGAAAGTGAGACCTCAAAGGTGGGTATATTCACATCTTCATCTTTTTTGTTACACAAATTAAAGGAAGGCAGGATGATGCAGCTTACATTTGTCTGCTCGTGTCTTTGACAGGGCCAAGGTGTACCCCCACAGACCACAGTCAGCAACCTGCTGCAGATGATGTACCAGGACCCTCAGCGCTGGTCATACACGTTCCAGACGTATTCCTGCATGAGCCGGCTCAGAACACAGCTGCAGCCTCCACCTGCACGCCTCCTCCAGTCAAAGGGAACACCTGTCCAGGTGTATGAGCGTTCAGTCTACAGCGATAGGTGAGTGAGTCACATTTACCAGAAGTATTTTCAACAAACTAAGCAAAATTTTGACAAGGATATAATGGAAATTAATTCTCCTGTATTATGTTTTCTCAGATATATCTTTGCTCTGAACATGTTTGAGCTGGGATGTATCAACACTACAGAATGGGCTGTCTACCAGGACTGGCATTCCCTCCTGGTGGAGCAGTTTGGACACCAGGTGGAGCTAGAGGGCATAGTTTACCTCAGCGCCCCACCAGAGGTATGGCACATGAAATTCATGTTGTTCTCTGAGTGGAAGGTAATTTAGTGTCACACAAACAGTTTTGCATGTCTTTTAGAAATGCATGGAGCGCCTGCAGCGTCGGGGAAGAGCAGAAGAGGAGGGCGTGAAGCTGGATTATCTGGATAAGTTGCACTCTCAACATGAGAGGTGGCTGGTTGAGAAAACGACCGAGTGAGTGAGAATAAGATTACACAGCTCTGATTATCTTTTGACTTTTTCCAGTGCTGTTGGCTGTTTTGGGGTGATACTTTAAGGTATATTTGGTCTTATAAGCCTTTTTACAGGGGGTCTCAACCCTGCAAATACCGGGGGTCAACTGTACAATGAAGAAGGGCCTGGGGCTTGGTGACATAATTTAAGGTTTAACCCCAGATTTTCTGGATTATGTGATTTATTGCCATTGTGATTTATTGCCATTGTAATTTATGGCGCACGCCTAACCAGAGGGGTGTACTACGAAAGAAGTTCAACAAAGCCAGGCTGTTTCAGGCATCATGTGACTCCTCTTCCACACAGAAAGAGCCCCATAAGTGGCACTTACTCCAATCACGGATGTTATCAGATGATATTCATAAAATAGTGTTACAAAAATAACAGTAAAATGTGACAAATAAGACATGACTTTAATGCTGCAGAAAATCGTTAATCTGGTGAATTAACACAGTGTTAAGAATTTTTTATTTTTTAATATGAGTTAATAGATATATTTTAATGCTGAGGGCACTCTTGTTTTTAAGGTGATCATTCAGTTTTTTTAATATAATAATAATTATAATATAATGCCAAATCACAACAGTTGTCTTGAGGCACTTTGTATTGTAAGGTAAAGACCCTACAATAATAGAGAGAAAATTTCAACAATCCGACTATGAGCAGGCACTTGGTGATGGTGGAAAGAAAAAACTTCCTTTTAACGGGAAGAAATCTCTGGCACAACCAGGCTCAGGGAAGCACGGTCATCTCCCACAAGAGGTGAGGGGAGAAAAATGGAACAAAAGACACATTAGAGCTCTGGAACATAAGGTGAAGTTAATTTGGTCTATTAAATAAACATGTCCTGCGTTCTATTAGCTGCAAAAGTAAATTAGAGTCAAGCGTAAAGACCTTTATACATTTTCTGCATGACCAACAGAATACTTGCATCCAGTTACCAGTTGTCATGCACAGTTAGCTCCACCTTGTTACTAAGGTAAAACATGTTCCCCCAGCACTGTGCATTGCACTCAAAGCTGTAAATAAACAAATAAGTGAAAATTGTGGCACTTCCAGGTGATTTTAATGAGAAACTCTGAATGTGGTATGTGCTCAGTGTAGGTTAGCATGGCGATGTAGCCAGGTAAAAAGAGACTCGCCTTTGTGATACTGAGAACTCTGACTTTAATCTGGAGATAGCCCGCTATCCCGTTAGTCTCCCTCTCCATTATGCTTACAAGTAAAAAAGAGAATCTACACAAAGTAGTGATATCTAGCTGGTCTAAACTTTCTGGTGGTGGCACAGTGCTTGTGTTCAGGTTCCTTGCAGCTGTTTGCTGTGAACAGCTGACGGTGCAGCAGTGTGTGGTCTGCTGTTAATGTCATAATAATACAGCTTTGTTCTCTCCTTTCAGAATCCATTTTGAGAAGCTGAAGCAGATACCCGTCTTAAAACTTGATGCCAGCGTGGAATTTAAGAGTGACCCAGAGGTGCAGGAACAGTTTATCACAAAGGTGTGCTTGAATACCTACTGAATGGCATTTATTCCTAAAAGGTGCTGTGCCAGAGTTAACCACACGAGGGCACTGCTCTGATGTTGTGAATCACAATCTTCCACCCTGGGGTGGGGCATGTGAGGGTGTTTGAGCCAGTCAGCTGACATGTTTTTGTATGGATGATGTTTAATGTGTTTCTGATATGCTGTGATCCTAGTATGCCTGTTTGTCCACAGGTGAAGAACTTCTTTGATGCTTTATGAGAGGAGCCATCAGCAGCAGCACAGTGGGAAACAGATGAAACCAGTCAGACCTCCATATAAAGTCTTTATATAAATTAATACACAGACCTCTTTTTGATGAGCTTCCGGACCATATGATGTGAAACCCTGACATTTTTTTTGGATATGAATGTGTTACTTTAAAACCTTGTACTATTGTTTCCTGGTTACTTTTGAAACACACTTTGCAGTTATGAACGTTACCTCTTAAACTGTAGTTTACTGTTTATGTCTTTGGAGCTGTCTCTCTGAGTCAGCACATTTTTACAGCTTCTATAAATTATAAACTAATCCGTACTAGAACTGAAATCACACAGTGTGTGTCTGTGTACTATTTTATAAACATATTTATAATCCTAACTCGTTGGAACAAGCAATTAAGACAAATGTTTCTTGCAGCTTGTTAATAAATAAAACATGTTTTTACATTTCAACATTGAGTTGTCATTTTATATTAGTCATTTTATTCTTATAAACTTTATTTGCATTAAGGAAATAGAAAGGTGCGAGTTGCTGTGCAAGATTTTAATTGTTTTTAAATTGATTTCTGAAAGAACAGTTCATTTGATGGGACAATGACCTTGGATAAATGCTTTCTTCTTCTGTTTTTTCTGGCCCTCTGATGTGCTCTGATGATCAGAGGGGCTGTTCGGATGCCTGGAGTGGCCAGGGGTCATCAAAGGGCAGCTGGCGGCTATAAAAGGCCTGCCTGGAGCTCCGTCTGCTCAGAGCATCATTTGAGCCTGAGAGCAGCTGGAGTAAAGGAGGAGATCTCTGCTTCTCTCTCTTCTCATTCCGGTGTTCACTTTGTGAGTTTCAGCTGAAATGGAAGTCCTCATAGTCTTCATCTGTGCTTTTGGAGTGGTTTCTTCTGCCCGGGGCCACAGATATCACACGGGACTCGAGAGCAGTTTGGCATTCAGAAATCTGTCAACCGATCATCGCAGAGGATACCCTCTGTACATGATCCAGCTGTATCGCTCCTTCAGAAGTGCTGATTCCTTCTCATCTGTAGCTGTCAGCGATGTTACTGCACAAAGCGACAGCCTGTCAGTGCACAGTTTTGATTCTGTCAAAAGCCTGATGGCCAGAGGTGAGTAAACAGCTGAATTATGTTTTTCATGTTGCTCATTGGTTGTTAAATTTGCTATTTAATGTATGAGTTGGTTTCTCTGTGCACTGAATCCTCCAGGAGCTCATTGACTGGTCGATTGTCTGTGCTATCAGACCCTCCCTTTTACGACCCAGCAAGTGTCAAAGTGCTTATTCGAACTTTAAAGGCTTGCCCTGTTTTATGTGGGGAGGTTGTATATTAGCCCTCAGACGTCCTTGCACAGGGGGGTCCAATACACATCCTGTCCTGTTCACCCTCTCACTCCAGTGTTTTGACATTTGTCCACAGATCTGGTTTGTCCAGATTCATCCCAGACTGCAGTGTGTCAATCTGAAGTCTCACTTGAGTGTCTCATTTTCAGGCTGCCATCAAGAGGGCGAAAAGTGGACCGTCACATTTGACATGTCATCCATCTCTACCAGTGAGCTTGTCCAGCTGGCAGAGCTGCAGATCAGACTACCAGCTTTCTCTGCCTCTGAGCGTGCCACTATGGATTTATATCACTCCCGGAAGCAGAGCTGTGACCTGGATGACGCATCGTGCCAGGAGGAGCGTCTTTTCTTAGGGAGCTTTGGCACATCGCCCAGCAGCACAAAGTCCTCCTGGAAGGTGTTCAATGTGACCAGTCTTTTAAAATACTGGCTATACCAGGGAGACGAAGTGCAGAGCCGAGAGGCTTCGGGAGAGCCTGAGACTCAGTATGGGAGTGGTGCTGGGGATGGAGTGGAGAAAACCAGAAAGTCTCTGTTCACAACTTTAGGACTGAGGCAGAGAAAAATCCGCCATCCAACCACAAACCAGGTCATGATGGTGATCTTCTCCAAACATAAGGAGGGCCATGCAGCGTACAGTCTCATTCACACTGTGGAGAACTCCAAGTATGTGTCCATGGACAAAGAGGGCAGCGACATTCAAAGTCGGCGCCACAAAAGGAACAGAATGGAAAGGATGCGAGTAGCTGGTGTACTTGCACCTACTGTGGCTCCAGCACCATCAGCAGCAGCAGAGCAGGTCCAGAGACCGCTGTGCCGAAAGGTAGACATGTGGGTGGACTTTGACCACATCGGCTGGGATGAGTGGATTGTGCATCCGAAGCGCTACAACGCATATCGTTGTGAGGGAGAGTGCCCTACACCCCTGGATGAGTCTTTCAGTCCCACCAACCATGCATACATGCAGGTAAGCAGATTAAAGAGTTTCACTGAACTATTTCTAAACCTCAAAATAAAAAATCTTATAGTTGCTCATTTATTCATGTAAATTATTTCATTTTCAGAGCCTCTTGAAACATCACCACCCAGAAAGAGTGACCTGCCCGTCCTGCGTGCCAACGCGCCTCAGCCCCCTCTCCATGCTGTACTTTGAGAGCGATGATTTGACTCTGCGGCATCACGAGGACATGATTGTTGAGGATTGCGGGTGCCACTGAAGCCCCAACCCATCACCACCCCAGCTTACACCTAAACACACAAACCTGCTTTGTTTGTGGTCTATTAACTGAACATTAACCGACCATAAACTTTAACTCAGATGTTTTTTTTAATTGCTTCGATGTATAAATGAATACTAAAATATCAATGTTATTGAGATGAAATGACTCAAAGTAAATATATTGCATCCATACTGGGTGATAAACTAATGTTTTTCTATCTTTTGTGTTATTTATGCATCATCATGTAAATTCTGTACATAAAATATGAAACGTATATTAAATTTTTTTTATTTTGACGGAAGTGTGCTGTTTTATGTTGTTTTAAAATATTTTTCTTCACCCGTTCTTATATATTTTTATTTATAAGGTGAACATTTTTAACAAACCCTTTATTAAACATTAAAAAAGGCTCATACACAGTCACAAAGGTTTTTTTCCTAATTCAAAGTTAAATGAAAATGTATTTATTTAGTTAAAAATAAATCACGCCTAATTTATTTGTAAAAATTAAACAAATATACATCAGCACCACCAGTTTATCTGGTAAGCTTTAAATAGCATTTCATTTGTTGCCACTTCCATTAAATCTACCAGCAGTAGCTACACAGCTAAACGGGCACACTTTGTTCTTAATGTTCCTCGGATGACAGATCTGTTTGGGTTAACAAATAAAAGGCAGAATGTGCATCCACCTCTTAATCCGTTGCTAGCAGCCAGCAACTTAGTATATTGGCCTTTCTCACCTCCCCAATCCACATCTTGGTCCTGTTAAAGTGCACACATCATCAGAGGTCATTAGCGTCGTCCTCCCTGGCCGGGCACGCTGGGTGGAACAACACAAACCACACTGAAGGATGGACCGGTGGGTGAGAAAAGGCAGTAGTACTACTTGTTTATCCTGGTGAGGAGGGGGTTGGACAGCCAGGAAGCTGAGGTGACAAGGAGATCATTCATGGGAGGGAGTGGAAAGACTGCACCTGAAGGGTGACGCTACTGTGGAGGAAAGGAGGAAAGACAGGCCGGACTGGAAGTGATCAGCTGAAACTATTCAATCCACACATCCACCCAAGACAAGACCAGACCGAGTAGTATTTCAGGATTTGTCCACGTGTTTTTCTTTTCTTTTCTTTCCTGTTTTTCTTTTTTTTTTTTTTTTTTGCAGAGGTAAGTTTTGCAATCAGGACCTTTTGTTTGCACTCACTACAAATGAACCCGGAGCGCATCCATTTTTAATCCACTCAATGATTTGAGCTTTATTTATATTTATTCTAATGATGATTCTCTACAGAGCCGCTTACACCACAGGCTGAAAGTAGAAACGCATTTGTGCAGTTCCGCACATGCAACAGTATTCATAACGAAAGAGTGTTTCATTGCTACAGCACTGTGCAAAAGTCTTGCACCACCCCTTATTTCTTCATATTTGGCGAGGACAGTGGGAAACAGTTGCAGTGATTTTTGCATTAAGGCTACATGCAAACACACTTAAAAATCCAGCAGCAAAAAACTGAATTCTAACGAATTTGAAAGTCAATATTTGTTATGAGCACCTTTATTCTTTGACACAGCCTGAACCCTTTTTGGCAGCTTTCTTGTTATTTCTTTAAGTAGTCTTCAGGAATATCTCTCCAGGCTTCTTGAAAGACATTCAAAGCTCTTCTTTTATATTCTCTGTCGAGATCCCACACTGCTTCAGTTTTATTGAGGTCTGGGCTCTGTGGTCAGTCAGTGACTGATTGTGTATCACAGCGTGTTTCTCTATATGGCATTGATTTTACTCCATAATGTATCAAAAAAATCTGACAGGACTTTTCTGTGTTCAGAATGATTTGTTTTGATGAGATTTCCAACACCACACATAACTCCAAAACCCATGACAGAGCCTCCACCCTGTTTCACAGATGGCTGTAGACACTCAGTGTTGGACTCTCCTGACCTCCTTTGTACACAGTGATGACGATTTGAACCAAGAAATCTGTATTTATCACTCTGTCAACCCTGTTGACACTGATCTTCAGTCCACTTCTTGTACCACAGCCTTTCCTCCACTTCCCTTCTTAAATAATGGCTTCTTCACAGCCGCCTTCCGCTGAGATCATTCCCGATGAGGCTTCAGTGGACGGTAGATGGATTAACTGCAGGGTCAGATACATCTCTGCGTCAGGTTTTTGCTAGATTATCTATTTCTTGGGAACATTACTTTCAGATACTGTTTATTTGTTGTAAAAAATATTTTTTTTAGGGCTGACACTTCTTGTTTTGTCCTTCACGTGTTCAGTTTTATCAAATTTCTTTAAAGCTCTGGACACCATGCAGAGAAATACTAAATTTTCAGCTCTTTTAGAATAACTTTGTTGGTGCAAAAAATACAATGTTAACACAGGCTGTTAAACTGTTATCTTTGGGATTTTTCATCGAGACAACTGAAATCTGTTTTAGTAACAAAAGCTTTTAACAAAGTGCCAAAAGACACAAATTAAAACTGGTTCTTTGTTCAAGAGCATTTTAAAACGTTATAAGAAAGTCTGGAATCAAAACTTAAAGAAATGAGTGTTGGCTTTAAACTTCGCACATTGCTGGATGCAAGAATTTAAAAAAGTGAAACATCTTTTAGATCAAACAATGAGAAGTTCAGTGAAACACCATCTATTCCGGCACTTTTATTCATAAGCACTTCACAGTGAAGTGAGCCAGTGACAGAAGTGGAATCGTAAATGTTGAATGGAAGGAAGGAGTTCCTGCCTGATGTGTTGTACAGTTGCATATTGACCTCTCTGTAAACAGCCCACTGACTGAGGTTATCAGCCTCCTGCGAGCTCCACGTGGAATTCCTCTGAATCAGAGCGACGCAGGAGGTGCAGCAGGCTGCAAGACTTGTCACTTTGAAATGTACATTAGCTTTTCACTTAAACATCTAAACCGCTGACACGAAACAAAAGCATTATTTAAGTTCAGATGGCGCCATTCAAGTTAAAAAAGCAAACAACGGATTTGACAGAAAGACTCAGTGAACACATGACGCAGAGATAAAGTCTGAATGGTGTTTGCTTTAATTTCTTTTTTAAAATCACCCTAAAATAGCGAAATATCTGATTCAAAATGTCATCAACAAATTTCTGTTTTACATTCTTTACACTTCAGGTGAAGCGCTCGTTTATGAGAGCAATACTGGAAGACCGTATCTAAAGAGAGGTTGTGCGAAATGCACTGAAATAAAAGCACATCGAGTGAAAACCGTTCTGGAATGGTTAGAAATTCGGACAATTCGATTCTCATTTTCACTGACTTGTTTTATTACCGAGCGATGAGGCATTGTTGGTGTTAAGCACTTCTCAGTGTTCGTTTTAAACTCGCAGCCACTACCTGAAGGCACACTTTTTGTTACACACAAACCAGGCCGAAACCTTGAGGCAGACAGTGAAAGTGTAATTACAGATCCAAAAAATGAGGCCGTCAGAGATAAGATCCTCTGTCTACATGGAGTAGGTGGTGGTAGGGGAGGAGACGGTACCCCTGTCTTCACAGCACTTTGTTGGGCTTCACCTAGATGTCCATTTCAAACTGTGCGTCATCACCTTTGAAAAGAAAAATAAGTAAACAATAAATGTAGGGTGGAGATGGATGATGATTTGTAGGCTTCATTGCTGTATTGCTTGCATGGGTTCTACATCATAATGCAGAAAATAGATGGATGGACTTTAAGTGCAACATCCATCCTGTGATGTGTGTATAGGTGTGAACATACCAGCAGCGCTACTGTTCGGAGCAGCGGTGTTGTTGTTCAGTAGTTCTCCATTTTGAGTCTTCTTGCTGGTGTCCTTGGAGGCAGGGCTGGTCACTCCTGGAATGACTGGCAGGTTGGCAGGAGGGGTCCTGGCCAATGGAGAACTGCGACACTCCAGCAGGAACTTGCGTTCGTAGATGATCCTGGTACCTTTTGTGTTCGTAGGTGGGAAAAATGAAGGATGATTATCAGATGCGCAGCATTGAGAGATCAAACAGAGCACTGAGGCCACACTCGCACTGACTGGGATCAGCTGCTTCATCAAATTCCTGTATTTTAACTTGACCTGTGTGCCACAATAGACGTGATTACAATATGAAAACAGGCATTTCTTCAAAATCTTGCTGTCTGTACCTGATCTTCACGCAGTAACTAGAAGGACGTTGCAGCATATATGTGGCAATGTTATTACTAATTATGCTGCTGCTCTCTTACGGCTGTTGTTATGATCTGCAACGCTTCAGCTGTTGTATATTATGTATACTGTCGCACAATGAGCCAGTCTGAATGAACACAACACACACACACACTCCTTGGCAGTGATGTGATGGCTTCCAGTTGTGATAACGAACCAACTGACTTACTTTCTGATTTAACGCAACTAAACTTGAAGAAAAGCTTCGTGACGAAAAGCTTTGTGAACAGCAAAGTGTACAGTTAATAAACACAGTTTTAACATTTGGTGCAAAAGGAACATGTGCCCTTTTTAAGGCAGTATGTTATATTTGCACATTCGCCTAACAAGTTCTCTATTTTCAGGACTGCCCAAATCATCAACATGACAGCTTCAGGTCATTCAACCAGATTCCTTACAGCTACACAGAAATCTGACCACATTACCCAGTACTGAAAACCCTTCATTGGCTTCCAGTACAATATAGATCTTTTTGCTTTTTAAATCCTTCTGTTATCTCACAAATCTCTCACCGGTTCATGCCCTGCTCATCTGGTGCAGATCTTGTAACTATTCCCAGAGTCAGACCTCAGTCTGAGGTTGCTCTCATTACTGGGGTCCTGCTCTTTGGAACAAGTTGCCTGCTGATCTGAGATCAACTACAACTGTGCACATATTCAGAATCCTCTTTATTTACCTGGGCTTACACTTAGCAGGTGCTGTTGTTTTGTTTATGCTGTTTTCACTGCCATAAAGCCTCATAAACCTGCACAGGTATGATTGTGTCTTCTTTTTTTCAGCAAATGATTTATTTAATCTTGCTGTCTGCTGCTATCAGACTCTTTAACTCATCCACTTGTACTGAACCAGACTAAACATAGCTCACTGCACGCTGTCACTTTTTGTACACCACAACGTATGCTTGCACACCACCTGTGTGCTTACAATACCTGTAATATGCCAGAAACATTAGTGCTAATACCTTATTTTATATGAAGTGTAGAAATATATATATAATAATATCTTTGTTAACCACATTGAGGTTACATGTAATGAAATGTGCTATATTAAAAAAACGTTTTTGCTAAATATGCTACCTGCATTGATATAATATATTTTTACTATACTATTCTTTATAATCTCCCTTAAAAGAAATGTGTCCTGACCAATTAAGGGAATACATCACAATATGAAAATAAATCATCGCAGCAGTTTGATACTGGTTTTTAAAAATAGTTATATCCGTTTAATAATGACCCAGTGTTACTTTTATAAGGTAGTTATTAACACTGTGACGCACAAAACCCTGGAAAAAGGATGAAGTGACACCTTTTAGTGTAATTACACAGTGTTACTCTAACCTTTAGATTACCTTTACTGAGTTAAACCTCGTGTCTGCAGCAGGTTTAGGTGGACAGCCCTCAGAAGCAGGGACCTCTAGAGGAATTTAAATGATCTCTACAGTAAACCAAAGGTGGAGCAGCTTTGCTGGCTGACCGTGTGACAGCAGTGCGTTGAACCCAAACTTTAGACTGCAGCTAAGCTACAGACAGACGCTCACTATCTTAATTAAGACCGTCATGTCTAAACAACCTGTTCCTTCATTACTTCAGAGTCCGCATTTCTTTGCATTTCCTCTTTTCAAGTAAACACTTGCTCGCTAGCTTTAGCGGTTAGCTTAGCAGAGCTACAGCAGACCTCATGGAGTTAGCCTAAGCTGCAGACAGAGAGAGCGGCTCCAAAGTGGATAAGAGTACAAGTCATGTGTGTCCGGGAGTCAGAGCAGATCTCCTCGGCACTCTTGAATGAATATGACAAATAGCAACACTGCGTACCGCCGGGGGTCGTGCTGAACAGAGTCCCTCCCGGGGTGGTGGAGTAGTCGTGGGGCATGTGCTCCGCGTCGTTGATCGTCACCCTCCTGATCGACGGGATGGCCTTAGCGGTGGTCTTCTGGCAATCGGTGGACATCTTCTCCCAACTACAATAAACTAATACTAACTAACTAATTAACATCAAACAAGCACAAAGTCTTGGTTTTATAAAGCCACGCCGAGCGGGGGTTTCGGGTATGGCTTTGACTCAACTAAATGACTACTGTCGGATAAATAAAAATAAATACCTCGTTTTCATAAGTGCAAAGAGTGGAAGGCTGGACCTAAAACAGTCACATTACATCAAGCACTCACACACACGAACTAGTGTCCAGGATCTTTGTTTAAAAGGACCTGAGCACACGTTCCTCCGCTCTCACTCTGCCTGCCTCAACATGCACACAAAACAACACAGCAGGCTGCAGGAGAGAAGGCTCCAGAGGTGCACAAAAAACAGCCAACTGCGCCCCCTGCTGGCACTAAAGGACTGCGCACTCTGCGATGTTCAAAACTTCACCGGCTATAATTGTCATAATAAAAACAACATGATAAGACGGTTTTTTTTGTTTGTTTTTTTTTAAAAAAGGTGTTTTTTCAAAACAAGTCGAACAGCATTATTTACAGACAATAGACACATTAATAAGATGATAACATAGATACTGTCCTGTGCAATTCCTGGGCCAGCACTCATTTCTTTTTCGCTTCTCTTCTATATTTTGCTTGAAAAAATGGAAACACGTGCAAACATGCATGGAAATGTTTTATATGAGACTAAAATAGATGTTGCGCAGTTCTGAGGAGCTAATGAGCGTGAAAATCAATAAAGCGGTCTTCAGGAATAGATGCCCAAAGTAAATAATAATAATGGGAGTCACCTTGTTTGTGAAAAAATACTATTATTCCTGCAAAATTGTTTCTTTGCTAAGTTGCGGGACTGAAGGACAATTCCGAAGTAAATGCATTTTTTCTTATTTTTTAATGAGAAGAAAAGGTGTTAGCAGATGATTCCACAACCGAGAAGCCTTAAAATTTAAACCTTTAGCTTAAAGGTTTGAGGAACCTAAGATCAGGAAGTTGCAGAACCGATCCTCTACAAGCCTCAAACGTGACCATCAAATGTCAAAATCAACTCTAATACATACTGGGAGATTGTAAAACATATGTGATGTGTCACAAAAAGAGAAAAAAAAAGATTTATAAAATTGTTTCCACAAGCCAGTGTAAGTGTTGCTTCCATTTGTTCGTTTACTTTACTTCCTCTGTGGCGTTTCAAATGAGCATCTTCCCTTCCTCCCTTTTTTTTGTTCTTTGTAAAGGTCCAGCAAGTCAAGATCATCTTCATACAGCATGCACAGCTACACACCTGAAATTTCAGCATGTTTATAAAACTGACTTTGTGATGACTGTCATGGATGACGTGCCACACAGAAAATCACACACAATATACACAAAGACATTTCATTTCTTTATTAATTTTGTAAATGTTGAGCTGGTGTACAGAGTAAATTGTCAGTAGATGTCTTCGGATTTGATTGGATTAAAAGGCTTTTACATATTTTAAATCCATGATTGACTCTCCATAACAATAAAAAAGCAGACAAAACAAGTTAAAATACCCACAAGAACCCTATTTATCCCCATTTTGCAGGCATTACCCAGAACTCAACAGTCTCTTGGTAGCTACAGCTGTATGATGCTAAAAGTACATCCATAACATAACTAGAATCCCAGTTGACAAGTAAGGGTGCATAGCATTCTAAATAAATATATATATTTATATATATATTTTCATATATCTCATATATATATAGCCTTTTATGTTAAAAACATTTTCTGTGCATGTGCGCAGTTGCATTCCTTAGTATTGAGTAATATGCTATTGCATTAATAATGTCTTCAATCCATTCTAAAGGAATATACATGTGTTCTCTAGTTTTTGCAACAGTTAATATTTTTGCATGAACTTGGTGCATGGCATCATCTCAGTAGTCCCTCAGTGCAGTGCTTTTTTTCTGATGTAACCTCGACTCTCTCTCGCTCTCACTTAGTCGGACTCCCGTCTGACCACGTCCAAACGGTCACCACGTGGAAGTCTTAAGATTGGCTCAGTCTCATATTTGGTAAAAGGGCGTAAAAATGTCAGGGGGTGGGCTGTGTTGAGGGAAAATGCATGTCCTCTTGAAGACTAGCCTTCGAAGCCACCAAGCCTCCCCCATAACTCCGTCTATCTTCTTTAACCAGTTCCCATCTGGCTCTGAGCCTGACATCAGCAGAAAACAATCTAAACATATGAGCCCTTAAAGAGCAAATCATATGCTGTGATTGATATAAGGGGGCACAACTTTTTTTTTTTTACATCTGACCTTTATTAAGCTAATAAAATAACAATAATACCTCATGAAGGGATATTTGTTAACATGTCAAAAAAGATTTTTTTTAAAAATTCGAGGCTTTGCTCTTTAAAATCTACCACCATCTGTGCATGTTTGTGATGAAATGAGAATGAAGTCATATTTATGATAATCAACAGCAGACATTGAGCTGAAACAACAGAGTGAATACCCTATTATCTACTGAAGTATAGAGCCAACACGGATGACTACGTCATAACAAGACTCACAGTATACCAAGACTTTACATTCATCATCTCATGGCTGTGAGAAGCCATACTAAACACTTATTTATGGGTGCTTATTGCAACATTTTTGTGACTTACATATTTGTCTATAATAAAAGCATTCAATGTCTGACGCAACATTTGAAAGAAATGCATGTATTGGTTATTGATATAATGTGAGATGGCACACTTATTGAGGTAAATAAACCTTTAAAAATATGTGATTTAGAATTACACATATAGTCTTTGTCCATTTGCAATATTACTTCCTGTGATATTATCACAACTTTAACTTGTCCCAATATCCAGGACTGAGTATGTGATATTTAAATCACACCACGCGCTCACACACTCGCACACACGCAAAACACACTCAGGATTTCTTTCAAGGTGCATATGAATGTTATTAAGGTTTAAAAACAGGCTGAACACACCTACATTCCCAGATGAGTAACAAAAACAAACAGCGGGCACTTTGCAGATGCAATGGCTGGCATGGAGCCACACCAGTATACTTAAAGTTTTCTCTTCTAGAGAGGCAAAAGGATAAAATGCAGGACGCTAATGTACTGACATCATTTCTGAGTAAAGTGAGAAGTAGAATAAAGCTGAAAGTTCAGGAAGAACGCAAGCTGTGATCCTAAAATCCTCCCTCCTCTGTCACTCTCTCGCTCACACACACACACACACACATACACACACACATGAATAATCCTTTCCATTTAAAGCAGTTATTGCTTCTACTTCTGGAGTACAGTTAAGACAGCAAATCGTGACAAGAAGACTAAAGAAAGGAGCGGAACAAGAGACATGCTTCTGGACGGGTCAGGCTCACAGTTACGGGTCAGTATTACAGTTTCTCATCACAGTGATTGGTGACTGTCTTTGCTACACACTGAAGAACCGCCAAGGAGACAAACATCGAAGCTCAACACGTCCTCGACCCTAAACGCAACGCACATCGCTTCATCCAGTAAAACTAGTGCTACATGATTCCGTTTCAGCTACTTTACCCTCATCGAGTGACATCTTCTGGTGGCTGTGAGATGGTCTGTAAGCGCACCTCGTGTGGTGGTGTCATATACTGTGCGATGAGGTCAAACAGACGCAGCTACTGTACGAGCTGAAGGTGGGATCCCGCATCCCAGTGGAAGGTGGACGGGACTGCTACATCTACTCTGAGAGGCTGACTGTAGCGGCTAGGGGATGAGAGATGGAGGTTGGGTGATAAGCAGAGGTATCGGGATTTTAGCTCAGACATTAACACAAACCTCACGAGGATACAGCACAGTGGGGACAAGAAAAAGGCAGAGGAGTAGGATGAAAGAGCAGATTAATCTCTTGTGATAATCTTTCACTTGTACATATATATCTCTTTACCTTCCTCTCCACAAGGCAAGCCACTTTGATCAAAGTTTGGCGAGGCAGGTTCCTGCTGTAAACCCGCCTCCCAAAGCTGAAAAATCCCCACGGTACAGGAAATGACTTAAAGAACATCTTCCTCTACAGTCGGACATGTGGAACGGAAACAATGAAAGCGCGTGAAAATCACAACGAAACATCCGGACACACACACACGCACATACACACGCAAATCCAACGATTTAAAACAGGCAGAGCGACACAACGGTATGTTCTTTTACCCACAAAGATCTCAAGATATAGAATAATAATATATAGATTCTGAGCAAATGAAACCAAACAAGAAAAGAAAAACAGGGAGGAATTTCTCATGTACCTGAAACAGCAGCATCAGTTGCATCGCATAGGGATCTAGTAACAGAAACAACACGCGTAACACACAGTCACGTAAGAGCATTTTAGTGCATACAATATTATGTACACAACACTGATATCCTGGGGCGATAATTGTAGCTTTACTGGACTTAGAGACCACTCGGCCAGGTGTGAAACTAGTTTGTGGTGCTGATTGAGTGCAGCATGGAGGAGGAGGGGGTAACAGTTGCCTAGAGATGACGTAATTCTCAGTATTTTAGTGTCTCTTTTTCTTAAGTTAAACTCTTCACCACTGGGTTAGAAAATGGGCCGGTGGTAGCCTACATTGCATGCCCGTCCCATTAAGCGGTGTCTCCTCCCCATCCCGCCCCACCCTTTTAACCCGCCCCTGCATTCCCTCGGTATTTGTAGTTAAACACAGGCCATGCGGCAGCAGTCACTCATGCTGATACAGATAACAGGAAGCACGTTTTGGTTGCTAGTTTCTTTTTTTTTGTTGTTGTTTTTGATTTTTTTTTGTCTGTCTGGTTTTTGTTTTATACGAAATCATGCTTCTAGCCTAGTAGTAGATATTTTTTTCCCACCATTTCTTTAAAAAAAAAAGTAATAAAAACTACAAGAAAATCTGTATCCTTTTTCTTCTGGTGCGTGCTGATAGTTGCCATAGCCACCGTGGTTGTCTTTGAGTTGGTTTCTCTTCATTTCCATCCGTTTGCCTTCTGATGTGTGGTCTTCCTCCCGTCAGCTGCTGCTGGTCATGTGTTCATGTAGGATGGTTTTGGTGAAGGGGTTGAATCCTGCGGAGAACTCTGAGGAGAGAGAGAGAGAGAACTGCAGTGATTTACAAGCCTCTCGATCGTCCTGCTACCGTGCAACACAGGTGGCATGCAAACAGCAACAAGCCAGTGCTAATGTGAGTGCCTTTGAATCCTGGTTATGCTACTATACTGCTTTATAGTGACTGAACGTTTTTCAGTTCCCTTCAGCTGATCCTCGTAACGTTCAAAGACTCAACGACACGTTAGTTCTGCCAAAGATTTACACGCAAATGGGGGCCAGCAGTGGTTTAACATTCAGCAGCGAGTCACTGGAAATATCAGCAAGCTCAGGAATGTCATGGCATTTACGTTAGTGAGGGCAAGACACACACACGCACGTACGCACGCACACACATTATAGTGGCTCCATTTCTCCACACAAGATGCCTTACAGCTTTGACCTTGGGCGCTGTCATTTTACGATTTCTCTTCGCTGAGTGCACATTGCACCAGCCTTTTTACGGTGTTTCACAGCATGTCTGACAAAAGTAACTAAAGCAGTATACAGTGTGGTTGATGTACTGCCACACTAACAATCTCTTTCCATCAAACGTATGAAATAATATTTGTGTTCAATTTTTGCTTATGGACAATTTTATATATATATATATCATAGAAAGAACAGACTTGATAGGAATTTTTAAATTATTCATACATTTTACTTCATACTCTGATGTAAATACGGCAAAGTGTTTGTCAGGAGATCATTCCTATGGTTTATTTAAGCTAAACTCAAGAGGTAAAAAACAAATAGAAAAAAGATGACATTAAAAAGCATTATTGGATCATCAGTCATTAATATATCGATTAATTCCAAACACTAACTGTTTCTAGATAGTGCATACACTCACCGGCCACTTTATTAGATAGTGTTAGCACAAATATCTAATGAACCAATCACATGGCAGGAATTCATGTAGGCAAGGTTGCTAAAACCTAATGAATTTCAAACTGAGGATTAGAATGAGGAAGAAAGTTGATTTAAGTGACTTTGAACGTAGCATGGTTATACATGCCAGATGTGCTGGACTGAGTTCTTCAGCAACTGCTGATCTTCCCATTCAAACATGTGCAACGTTTACAAATTATGCTTGAAAAAATGTTAGGTTCTCTGTGTGAAAATGTTTTGTTGATGCCAGAGGTCAGAGGAGAATGGCCAGACTGTTTCAAGTTCATCAGTTGTCTACAGTGTCTCAAATAACCACTCGTTACAACCGAGATACACAGAAGAGCATCTCTGAACACACAACATGTCAAACCTCAAAGCGGGTGGACTACAGCAGCAGAAGACCCCTCTGGGTGCTGTAGTTTTTAGTTACTGTCAGTTAAAAACAGAAAAGTGATTCGCATTGGCTCTCTAGAGTCTAACAATAGAAGTTTGGAAAATTTTCTTGATTTCTGCAGCAGGATTTGAATGGCAGGGTAAAAATTTGGTGTAAACTCCATGAAAACATAGATACATCTTGCCTTGTATCAATGGATCACAGTTGCTGGTGGTGGTGTAATGATGGGGCACATTTTCTTGGCACGCATTGGGCCTCATAGTATCAAATGCATTAATTAAATGCCACATCCTACCACAGTATTGTTTCTGACCATTTCCATCCCTTTATGATCACAAGGTATCCATCTTCTAAAGGCTGATAATAACAAAGCTCAGGAGCCAGGAGCCAGGAGATTCACATCATGGCTGAGCAATTAACAAATCTGCAGCAACTGTGAGATGCTGTCATGTCAATATGGACCAAAATCTCTGAGAAATGTTTCCAGGATCTTGTTGAATCTGTGCCCCGAAGAATTAAGGCAGTTCAGAAGGCAAAAGGGGGCCCGAGCCAGTATTAGCAAGGTGTACCTACCAAAGTATCCGGTGAGTGTACATCACCTGGATTTGTACTAACTAAAACTCCAAATCTAAATTGATTGCAGTTTGTATTAGACACAGCAGACATTTGCAAGAGCTACCAAATCATTTTTCAAGCATTTAGAGTTTTCCTGACAGCACTTTTTTTCCCCTAATGCACACACACACAAAAATTACATCTGTATCTTTTTCCTTTTTATATGCGTTCATGTGTGTCATTTATATTTGAACTATTAAAGATTTAGGTGTCATTTAGCTGCGCCAGCGTCACACCATATGTCATAACATTAGTAATTATTGAATTAAATGTACATTCAGATGCATTTAATCCAGACAGACTGGATTAAATGGTGTTGTTCACAGGTCAGAGGAAGCACTGTGGGTCAGTCCCCTACCTGCGGGGACGCAGCACTCAGTCTGCCTCACTGCTTAACTCTCCGCAGACTGGCACATTTCACTATCTGAGCACCTTTCTTCACATCCACAGTATCGGGCTACATCAGAGGGTGGGGGAGGGGGTTGACCGCAGAAGAGGTGCGAGGATTTAGAATAAGTTGGATGACAGGAGCAGAACAAGAGGTTGAGGTAATATTAGTAAGGGAGGGTAAAACAAAGGAGAGAGAGAGAGAGAGAAACAAACCCACAGAGGAGGCAGACAGTGTCACACGAAAAAAACGAGGGCATACAAACAGGGAGCACAAGACAGGAAGTGAAACAGAAATGTGAGGGACAAAAGAGGAAATAAAAAGAGGAAAAAAAGGAAGTAATAATGTATAAACAGTCAAGCAAGGACAGAAGTGGTGGGTGGCAGATGGAAAGCCAGGTGGTGGTTCAGAGTAATGTCAGATAAAATTTGCAAAGAACTTTTTGAAAAGTGTTCTTAAGCTTCAAATGGATGGGCTAGGCCACATAACACAGCAGTTTCAGGAAATTTCACACAATCACAACAACCCTGTTAATCTCTGCGTCTGGTGTATTGAACCTCAACTTACTCAATGCAATTAATATTTGACCTCAACTTGGTTTTTGACTGATTAAGGCACACTTTCACAGTTAAAGGACTATGAACCTTATTCAGTTGCTCAGTGAGATAACTGACAGGGAGAAAGAAACACTGCAAGGAACCACTATAAGTTCATTCACTCATTAATGTGCAAGAACCCCCCACCCCCCCCCAGATGAACTGCATTTGTGGTTTAGTGATGACCAAAACAGTGAAATGCTCATGAACTGATCTACTGTGAGCCTCTTAAAAAATCAGAGCTCCTGGGCAGAGTGGATCCAGTTGTTCTCTTACATGCAGATAATGAGCATGAGAGCGAAGTATATGGGTGGAGATTAATGTTATGGGAAGTCAGCAATCAAGCAATTAATCAAATACACGTCCCTCTGTCTTCTGTTGCAATTTAGTCCTGACACATAGTGGAAAATGCCTAACCTTTATTTTCTAAGATCACAAACAAACTTGTGCTTATGCAGGTTAAGTTGCACAAGGACCGTTGGGGGATGCCTGGGAATCCACAGTGAGATGAAACGTTAAAACTTACTGCAGCACAGACCCCAGATACTACATGGATTTAAATGAAACAGGGTGTCATTGTATGTATCATCTGATCTAATTCAGAGCATTTAGGCTTTGCAGGCTGGCCGCACACCCGAGGTCATCACGGAAGCTCCAGGCGAGACAGAGAGCTTCGTCTGCAGATCAGAAGCCCACCTTGCTGCTGTCCCGACCCAAGACGGCGTAGCTCATGAACTGCTCAGCATCGGCGTCCAGCTCGTTGGCGTCCTGCAGCGAGCCTTCCACGCTCACCTCCTGAAACCCCTCCTCACCTGATCCCTTCCCTCTGCGCACCACCTTGCGCACGATCTATCGCAGACACACGCGCACACAATCGCACACAGAAGGGTGGGAGAGAGTGATGGGCGAGAGCAGAGAGTGTGGAAAAGGCAGTGAGAAAGACTGGATCGGTGAAATATGCTGGGGGAAAACAAAGCGTGGATTTTGCAGTGTCATGTGCGATGAACAACTTTGTCATGATTATTAGTTTAATAATCGTTCCGTAAAAAGATCCGTGAAAGTGTTGTGATGATAAAACACGATAAAAAAGTGAAAACGGAGACATTCGTGTTCATGGACGCAATTTAAAAGGCTGACCTTTTTTGTGACAATGTTTCCATGTTCATCCGTGAAATGTTCCTCGCTCACTTGCTCCCCAGGAAGATCTTCAACCTCATCACCCTGAGGACAGAGAAAAGCTTTTTTGTAACCATAAACGTTTTGAACTGTGGCAATAAAGGCAGTTAAAACAGCCGTTGCTGCAGCGCTGTTTGCATGGCAGATAGGTGAGGAGCGGGTGAGGTTGCTTGTGAGAGAGAAAGTAAATCTAACAGTGGGGATCTTATCACTTATAGTTACAATTGATGAGGTTCATTACTACACAACAGTGTTACAGCCCCCTATAATAGCAGCATGTCTTTAGAGCTATTTATAAGTTCAAAGAAATTCCTGAAGCCGGACGCTCGGCCTAAGAACGAGTGAAGGTCGAGCATGTGGAGGCCTGTATGAAACTCTAAAATTGATCTTTATCTCAATTTATATCACACATGAAACTAAATAATAATTAAAAAAAGAAGTGACAAACCTAAAGGGTGCAAGTCCAAAGCTACAGCTTATGTAACACCTACCCATAATAAAACAATCAACGTGTAAGGAAAAGTAAATCAACTACATCTTTAACCTCAGATTTAAATACAAAGTCACCAAAAAAGAAGAAAAAACCAACTATTCATGTCAAATCCAGCTATATATGAACTATTTGTATCTAGAGCATCAGTTATCATACAGAATAATTATGTTATTTCTATACAACTTTTAAGCAGTTTCAGTATGCTGTGCACTTTAGGTTTAATCTGTGTAACAGATAGACAATGAAATTTCATACTGGCTCCGGCCTTGGATTTTTCAGAAACATAATATCCTTTTCATTTGTATTTATTATCCCTCATTTTAAAAGCTTTCTGGATATTAAGGGAAATTTATCTATTATATGCTTTGTACATAATTTCAATTATATCATAATCCACCAAATCTCAGTGTGATTTTCAGTGTACTTAACCGAATAAATAAAAAATGTGCTGTTTTATAGAGTTTGAGATACAATAAGAAGGAAATGGCAAAGAGCCAATGAGAACTTTTTATAGAACTGGAGTCCAAACTTGTTGAGCTGAAGACAATCTATTTACAGTATATCTATAAAAGCAGAAGATATATTTAGTTGCATCCTCAGTCATTTGATATTGTCATAGAAACAAGCAAACATTGATGAAATCCCATCATTGTATGCCACGATTACTTGTGTCCATAATGCTGCACCTTCCCACTCCTCTCAGTAAAACCAGTCAAATAACTCACCACAAACCTATCCTGTATCACTTTCAACTTTTCTTAAATACACTGCATCATCCAAGTGTTCAGCAGCAGTGATTCCCCCCTGCTCTTTCATTTCTTTTTTTCTCTCTTCTGCCACTAAGATCCTTTCTTCAAATTCGTGGACCTCCGTTTTGTTGTACCTTAAGAATGACTCTACGGCGGACGATTCTGGTGGTGACGTTCTCCTCTTCGTCGGGTACTCCCTCGATTTCACCAAGCTCGTGGTCCAGCTGAGTGTGTATGTAGGTGAGCACCGACCGCACCGAGCCACTGGCTATGTGGAGGACATTCTGACAGCTGATCACCAGGAACGCCAGCAGCACGAAGCTAAAGAGGAGTTCGGTAACTAGGGCCCACATTGCCCCACTTTGATCCCCAGTAAATCAACACGGTTGGCACAGAGCAACGCACGACTGCAGCCTCAGTCCCGTAGCTGGTGGTGACTCCTGCTTCTCACACTTCTCTTAGCTAAGGGAGAAGGTAACAGCTGCAGCCCTCTTTTGTCACTGGTTCAGCCAAACTGGTGTTTTCATTTCATTTCTGCCCTCCGTTTGCTGGGGCCGTGGGCCCTTTTCTCCCCACGTCTCTTTCTCCTTCCTAGCGTCGAGTCACAACTATCCAGTCAAAGACACCAGATCCAACCAAAAGCAATCTTGGGAGGCTTCTGTTCCCACCTCCCTCACTTTTTGACCATGTGATCTGTGAGCTTTAAATACCTCCATCAGAACGGCTCTGTGCGCTGTGGTAAGAACACTAAGAAACTTCTCACACATGCTCTAACTACAGCCTACACAACAAATTTCTCCTAAAACAATCATAGAATCTATTATGCAGCTGCCACTGCCTCCAAATTATGCTAAATGTGCTTTTTGGGTATCATTATGACCCACAAGAGGCATGAAGCCCACAAAGGCTCTGAAAGGCTCTATTTTTGTTCTCTCACAGTCTCACAGCTGAGATTGTCCCATACAGTGTGATGTGTCTGTGTTGTGCCAGAAAGTTAACATGTGGGAATGACTGGGGTTGGGATCGTGTAACGCGGGTTGACGAGTGAGAGCGCTTTCTATATTTGGCTGGACACGCTGTTTGTGCCCAAATTGGGCCTAAGACCACTGTGTGTGTTCTTGGCTGTGTGTTTACGTTTGCTGTATGATTCCAGGATCGACATAACATAATTCTGATTAGTGAGGTTTTAAATGGTGACTTCTAGAAGAGGAAGTATGAAAGCAACCGCTTGTGTGTATAACACTGTAATGATTTTGCTGTATCAGGTTTACCTCTGCTGGAGCAGTTCGCCTTTTTTGTTTACACCACAAGAATTTGCTAAATGCAGTTTAACTATAAATACGGTTGTTCATTAATTTGGTTCAGGCTAAAATGTTTGCCAGACATGGTAAAAGGAGTAATCCTACTCACTGTGACCACTTTAAATTTGCATGGGTGGTTTAACGTGCTCACCTGGCCCTTCAGGCGGACATCATCCCAGGCCCTCAGCTCTGGTACCCTGTGTGGAAAGCCCAAACCCTTCTCAAATGGTTGGGTACCTCTGAAGTGCCCCCTTAAGATCTCAGAGTGCCCCATGTCCCTCACAGGCTGAAGCAAGGCCTCCTGGGACATTCGGGAAGGGTCTCCATCCACAGCGTTACGCACTGATGACATCATGGTTTCCATGGTTTGCCTGGGTTTAGACTGATTGCCCACCCAAGCCTGAGTAGGGTCAGTGACAGGGATCCATCCCGGGCCTGTCTGCTCCTGCAGGTAAGAAAGGAAAGATCCTCCACCACCACCGTTTCCCCCATTGCCTGACCTGAAAGGAGATCAATGAATTCATTAGGAGGTGGTACATCATAAATATTTACTGATAGTGTTTTATAGCCCCAGGTTATATGACGTCACACCAACTGAGAGGCATACAGAGCTCGGACTCACCTGTCTCCATTCCGATCTGCAGCACTGCTCAGACCAGTTGACTCACTCAACCGAGCATACACCCTTTGCTGTCCTGCAACAAGAGAAAGCCCTTCCTCTGAGCCCATCCCGCCTCCTCCTCCTCCTCCAGTTCCATCACCACCAGTCGTGCTTGTGACGGCTGATGCCTCTGAACTCGCCTCTGACCCCTGACCATTGTTCAGCCCGTTAAGATTGATCCCAGCGATGGTACCCCCGAGCGAAGCTGGTGTGGTGGTGCTGAGCGAGTCAACGCCCATCTCTGAATCGTCTTCGGGCAGCTCAATGGAGCCACTCAGCACCCCACCCCCTCCGCTGGCTGCGCTGGCCTGACTGGCCGGCCGACCTAGACTTCCATACGGCAGCCCCAGCAGACCCTCCGAATCGTCAGCATTGCTGCATTCCAGCGAGGAGTCCTCCACAGCCACCAAGGAAGGGCTGTTGCCTGAGGGCCACACCTGTACATCAGACATCTCCATCAGGGTGTCTTCTTCTGTGGTGGCAATAGGTGCACAGTCCAGGCTGGAGACCTCCTGCCAGTAAGGCTCAGCACCCAGCGGGGAGGGCAGGCTGTACTGCATGGAAGCTGGTGAGAGAAGCTCTTCCTGCGGGAGCCCATAACCTGGAGCGAGACAGAGAGAGGCACACTGACACCCGGCCCCCCGCCTCGCTCCCCACCTCACCCCCCACAGCATCAGGACCCTGGGAGGGGGGGTAAGTTCCCCTGGCCAGTAGCTGGGCATTTAGGGGAGGAGTAGAGGAGGCTGAAGGGACAAATGGGAAAGGAGTGGGGATGGAGGGAGTGGAGGGCCAAGACAATAAGAGCTAGAATAAAGGTGCAAGGAGCTAAGGTCATGAGAGCAAGGGCAGCTTTTAGAAGAGAGGCTGTCAAGCTCAATCAGCCAGCGCTGACAGTAGCAGAGCAGCAGCGGTAGCAGCAGCAGACACAGCCAGCTGAACCAGTAGGCTGAGACTGGGGTTCGAGGCCGGCAGTGGCTGATGCTGCTCTGCTGGCTGCCACCTGCAGGGAGACGGAGAGGGATTATTGACACCTGTCCAGCAGGGACACACAAACACACACCCACTCTGTCTCACACCCACACCAGCACTCACATACGCTCACACTCGTATATGCATGCACTCAAACCCACTCAGAAACAGGCAGGTTAATACCGGTGTCAGGCTGGATGGCATGCTCGCAGGCAATCGCATTTTCTCGCATACACGCACGCATTCTTCACACAGCTGCTCTCTCACTGACTCATACTGTTTTTACAGTGCATTCAATATAACACAACTATGTAAAGATAAAACATAGTAGTATTCAAATTTATGCAAACAAATTACAACAGACTTCAATTTTCTTCTGCTAGGAAAGCCACAATGTTGCTGCCTCAAACAAATTTCAAGTGCAAATATATAATTTAGTAAAACTTTGTGTTAGTAATGAGCTGCGGACTCAGGTCACTCCTACAGCCGTCTTCTGAACAACCTTCGATAAAATATGTTTTTTTTTTTCTTTTTCTTTCTTTCTTATGAAACCAGACCTGGCACAACTGAGTACAATGTCCCAGAAAGCATTAAAAAATATTGCAGTAGTAACTTCATGTAACATGCTAAAAATGAAAGAAAATCTAGATGAAGACTACACCTAAGGCTATTTTGCAAATATTAACATTTATATTTTCTAACCTGATTATACTAAATTTGTAAAGAGTGATAAACCTTTACAACATAAATATGTGAACAAATTGAAAAAAATGGTAATGCAGGTAAAGCAAAACATGAGTATCAGTATGACTGACCACTAAAGGACATACTATCCATATGCAGTACATAGATTACAGGAAGCAGAGGAAATGACTCCTTAATGTTTGACTCAGAGAGAGAGCGAGAGAGAGAGAGAGAGAGAGACCATGCGTATGTACTGTACAGTGGTAAGAAAGCTGCAGAGTGCAGGCTGCTGTAACTTGATTCATGGCCAGCAGTAGAGTACTGCTGAGAGTGCAGGCGATATTTGAGACACCAAGCCATCGAAAAGACCCTTGTCCTACTTTCTTTTTCACATCCCAACTGCTTTCAGTTACGTACAGTTGATGATAAACTCTGACTTCTAGTTTGTGATGTAGTTCTTTGACTTATGAAGATTTAGTCTAAACCAGATACAGAACATCTATACATTGCAGGCGTTTGATTTTCACTTGCAATTAAATTTATAGTACTTCAGTGCTACTGTACAAGATTCAAACAATCATTTGGTGTTTATTTAGGTCCCACAAGATACCAGGGCATCTGCTTTAAGAGGTTTAAAGTTTAGAGGCTTCAATTATATTCACTTTTAGTCTTCAAATGCATATATGATTGCCTGATGCCTGAATATATGATTATTAGAATTAAGATCTAATGACAAAGAACTCAAAACCAAATCAGCCAAATAAACATGACTATCTATCTATCTATCTATCTATCTATCTATCTATCTATCTATCTATCTATCTATCTATCTATCTATCTATCTATCTATCTATCTATCT
>NW_005187407.1:3973686-4001480 GCF_000239375.1 Pundamilia nyererei | reverse complement strand
CTATCTATCTATCTATCTATCTATCTATCTATCTATCTATCTATCTATCTATCTATCTATCTATCTATCTATCTATCTATCTATCTATCTATCAGGATATTTTGTGTTTGTGCTTTGTGGTAAGACCAAAGGAAATAAGAATGTGAATTTGTAACTAACTGAGTTTGTCATCGCTCTCACTTTGTGGCAGTAGATTTGTAAATAACGAGAAAAGAAAGAGATCTGGGGAGAAAATTTGAAATAATAAAAAGTGTGAAATATGGAAAATGTGTCTGACAGATGTATGTACAGAAACATAAATATATATATATACATATATATAAATAAACGATACAATTTTTGCCCAGTAAACGGGCACATATATGTATGTGGAAGCCACAAAACATTTAAAAAACACGTAGAGATGCTCACACCGATACACGCACACATACACACATAGAGACATATAGACTTCACAGTAATCAATGAGCACATTTAGAAACAGTTGGAGAACAAATTCAAACTGAACATCTCAAAACTCACAGAGACATCAAAGATAGATAGTTGCACAACATAAGATGGACACGGTTTTACGTAGAATTAGCGACACACAAAACGATCACAGCATTCATACATGAACAGCAGACACAGTTCACAAAAAAAGGTCTGTGGCCTTTCTGTATCCCCTTTTAAGACAGATCATTGAGGAGTAACAGAGACAGACTGTAGTCATTCTCAGTATACATGCCATGCAAAGACACATGTCTGTTTGTCAGGCAACGTTAGGCACTGATGCAGCATTTGAAGCTTTATCTCCAACAGTCCAGTCTCAGAGCGGGCCCTCATCCCGGTGTCTCCATGCAAACACGAGGGAGATGAGCAATGAGCGAAGTCTTGTTCACATGCCGACATGCAGGAGAGCAGGGAAAAAAAGGGATGGGAAAGGAGGGAAAGGAAGGAGTGGGAAACAGAGAAGAGCAGCAAGAGAGGAAGAGGAATATAAAACAGGGTGATGAACACAGACAGAAACAGTGAGAGAGAGTGAGGGTCACCTCCCCCCTCCCAGTGGGTGCTGAGTACACAGTCTGTGTGAGGGGTATCTGTCACAGAGTGGACACTTAAGAAAGGTGGGGTTTTCAAGAGTCAGGAAAAAAAGAAAAAAAAGAAAAATGCATTTGTCGCAAAAAATAAAAGCTTAAGATGTGGGTCAGAGGTCAACATGAGGTCAGAGTTCGGAGAGGAAGTGAGAAGGAGGAAGAGTGGGGCGGCTAGGCTGCAGATGACCAGAGAAAAACAAAGAGAGGGACAGAGTCACAGGGAATGAATCAGGGCTCCCAAAAGCACATTCGGTGCACCAACGCTACCTCTAAAGACTCAAACTAAGTCCCATGCAAGACACAGGCAGACAGAGGTCTAAAGGAAAAGGGGTTACTCTAGTATGATCAAGTGTATGCTTTGTTTAGTAACCTGGAGTCGCTTTTGAATAAACCTTTGGTTGCTTTTTATTTCAAGTTTGAAGGAATATTTTCTGCAAACACAGTACTTTTAGAAATCGCGTTTGTTTTTGTGGTGATGGGGAGTCTATAACGGACCTGATTTTAAATAATCACTGACATGTTTCAATATCCATGAATTTCCTTCCCTTTCTGTCCAAAGTGTCAGATGAGAAGATTGATGCCACACATTTCTGCAGTTAAAAAGCAGCTGGTTAGCTCAGCTTAGCATAAACGTGGAGAAAAAAAGTGAGGTATAGTTAGCTTCTGTCCAGATGTGAAAGCAGTTCATTAGTGTCTTTTTTTAAAAACTTTGTCTAAAGTCTATAGGTCTACGCTGTGGTTTTACTGAGGTTACCTGGTTAAAAATAAAGCCAGGGTTGCTAGCTGCTTCTTCCAGTCTCTTCTCCCTTCATGCTAAGCTAAGCTAACATGCAATGAGACATTATCTTCTCATCTAACTTCTGTGAATAAAGTAAAAACTGAAAATAATTATGTGCGCATTGTTCTTTATTTTTCACCACAATATTTTTAAATACTCTTTTCTTTTTTTTTTGTTGCTAGTTTTTACTTTTGCTAGTTTCACTCTTATTCACTGAAAAGTCATGCTGGGTGCCTCACTCTATTGATGTGACTTTAGTAAGTACTGAACTAGATCGTAAATCATAAACCTCTTGATCCTTTTTTTTTCCACTGTAAAATAAGTCAAGTAAACAATATCCAGTTTTTGAAATCCGCCAAGTCAAAGTAGGAACGACCTTTGGGAGGCAAATAGCCAAAAAGACAGACAGACAGACAGAAGAGACAGATACAAAGTTATCAGATTCACTGCAGCTGTGATCTGAGTGTCTCCCTTTTCACGCTTTAGCCATCATGGTCACATCCGTATGCATTGTTACATCTCTCTTTATTGCTCCAGTTTTCACGGAGAGGACCTATCACCTGTCCGACTAACTCATCATCTGCACTCGAGGCAGAGAGGAGGAGCCAGTCCAGGAAGACGGGGAGCTCACAGCAGGCCAGATGTGAAAATGGAATCAATAAGATGTAGGGTATGCACGTGTGAAGGAAACCATGAGGAAAAGACTGAGGTCTGACAGTTGGTAAGAAGGCCAAATGTGCGAGGCTTTACTTGTGATCTACATGGACTCATCATGTATGACAAGGTGTTTTTATAGAGAATATGTCATGCTAAATGACGACACATTTTATATAATTTTTTTTTATGATGCATAAAATTATTGTGAATTAGAATTGGAATTAAGCTCAGAACATCTTAACTACCAAACAAGCAAGAAAAAGACTAAACTCTGAGGATAGGAGAATGGAATAACTGAACCAATACACCATTAACCCCCTGAAGTATACCATTTAATTAAGGTTTCCTAGGTACTTCACTGCATTTCTATATTACCCTTTTTACAGTAGGAGTGTCCTGAGTCCCTCTGTGTGTTGCTGAGGTAAAATCCTGCAAAAGTTTGAGGCAGCTTTAAAACACAAGAGCATCACAGAGATTAAATAAGAAGGACATTGGGACAACAGAGTCATTTAGAGGGAAACAAACTTGACTTCATCTTCTGGGGAGTTTGGGGAAAGAGGTGCATGTTTATTGGAAAAGTGGCTGGAGATCAAGGAAATGGGACAGAAATGAGACCAGGCCATGGGATCTGGGGAGGGCGCTTACCATTGGTCATACCAGGGGACAGATGGTCTCTCTCGCTGTGTCGACGTCTGTTGAGATCACGGGATCCTTGTCTCACAGGCTGAGGTGGCTGGCCCTCCAACATGTTGATGATGTCCATGCGGTCGATGCTCTTCAGAGCTGTGTACAAACTCTCCACTGCAGTGAAAAAAAGGAGTCACCGGCATGCATGGAAGAAAGAAGAAGAGGGGTGGGTTTCTAGAAATCATAAAAGTGTAGCTTTGAGTGAAGTGAAATGGCAAATGTCTACAGCAAATTTCGATTTACTGACTCTTTGCCCTCTTGCCCTCGAGAGTGGCCCACAGGTTGAGCAGTGCGGAGCTCTGCTCCAGCAGTGAGTTTGGATTCTCCACACGAATCTTGTTAATGTCATCCACACTCAGCTGAAGCTCACGTGCCAACTCTGTTTAGAAAGTGACAGAAGGAAGATCAAGAAAGCAGGAGAAATATTTATATAATTTGGCGTATGAGTCACGCCGATGAGGCGTACACAGAAGAGAAGGAACAGTCTCTGTAAAATAGCCACGGCTCTTGGCAGAGAAAATAATTAGTTTCATTGGCTGGGCACCATGTGTTAACTTTGTTTAATCAGCAGCATGCTAGCAAACTTGTCAGACATAAGATAAACACGGATGGTTTACCGCACATAAAACAGATCCACTCACCAGCCCAGCTCAGTCCCAACTGTTCTGCAATTACAGCCATCTTCAGCTCTGTCCTTTCCATAGCACTCATTGATGCTGCAGAAAACATAAATATAAAGCTGAGATGCTTAATGATTCTAGGCTGGCTGGAAATTAAGTGCTATGATAAGACATAATGAAGCCATCATCATGTATTATACATTATTCCCTAGAAGGTAGACAGATCTAGTTACATAAAGAAGTGAGAGTGAGAGACTCGTACCCATTGCAGGCTCATTTAGAGCACTGTATCTTTCTCTTAAAGCCAGCGGGGTGAGAGTTCGCCTTCGGTCTTCACTCCCAACAATCTGAAAGAAAACATCAATGCAGTCGGAAATCTCGGAAGAAATGTGAACAAATACATTGAAGTTGTCTTTTAAAGCTTTACCTTGATACATGGAGGCATAGCGATGTTGAGGTTGCAGAGCACATGCTGGCTGTCTTCATACTTGGTGGATTTGCGAAGGAAAGACAAAAATCCAGTGGGCTCTTTACTACTGTCCCTCACCTTAGACGCAGAGGTTAAAGGTTAAAAAAAAAGAAAGACAGATGCATGGGTAGAGAAAGACCTAATGGAGTAACAAAGAAAATAAAACCGAAGACAAGTCAAAAGGCAACACCTTAACAGAGACAGGAAGTCGATTATCTCTGAAGGCCTGGAAGCTAAAGCAGCGAGGCTGTTGGGTGGCCTTCCTCACTGGAACAAGATTCCCTGAACACTCCAGGTGAAGTGGCATTCCTTCCATAACCTGTAATCACAGAGGCATTAACACATGTACAAAGAAGTAATCCAATAAGGACAACATGGCCCAAGAACTCGATTGTCCTGTGTAAGAAGGTCTCTGAACTGACCTCTATGTCCCTGCTGCGAGCCACCTCTGTGAAGTTCTCATGCTGCTCCAGAGTTTTATCCATCTTGTCATCAGTCATGCAGTAGCAGCGCAAACGGCCCTCGCGTAGCTCATTCATTTTTGCAAACACCACAAACTTGGCCATGTAAGGTACGGCCGACAGCTCCCTGTACAGCAGGTTGGCAAAGGACACAGCCTCGGCTGTCCGAGGACAGTCTGCGAGCCAGAATCTGGGAGAAAACGATCACGTTCAGTCACATGCATCTGTTCTTTGTCTCTTTATAATCACAGCCAAGCTGCTTACTGCAGTGGTTGTAGATGGCAAAGAATTTGAATAATCTTTCTTTTTTCTGTGTCATGATGACAAATATAATTTCACTGCACATGCTGCTATCTGAACTTACCGTGCAGAAACATTGGTTGTGAAACTGGCACATTCACTAGCATAGATAAGCTTAGTAGTGCCAGTAATGTCCTCCCATTGAGCTGGGGCTGTACCACCTGGGAGTCACAGAGAATGAGAGAGAGCACACCGAGTGATCAGCAGTCATAAAGAGTAAGTCTAGTGATGGCAGCATTTTAAACCAAGTATTTTAACCAAGTCTGACTATCAGCTGCATACACAAATCTTTCTTTGCTTTGGAAGTAAACTGCTGACATTGACACAAAGACCCACGTGACAGCTGTGGCATGGAGTACCTATGACAGAGCAGAGAAGACGCAGACTGGTAGTATCACCCTCCCCAGAGTCTCGAGGGCTCTCCCTCCAAGATGGAGGCAGGGGAATACGTAGGCCGATTGGTCGGTGAAACTTGCGCCTCCGAGGCTCCACCGTGACTACGGGGCTAAAGTTTGCTTGGTTACCGAGAAGCTTTGCAACCAGCTCATCTGGAACTGGCTGAGCCTGAGGTTGGGAGTCGATGATGGCAAAAGGGAGCACGGTTTTGATGAAAGGGAGATTAAATGAAAATAAATAAATATGAAGAAGGATTTTAAAAAAAGATCAGGATGCCACGTGTAATGAGTTGATTGTAGGTGGATGATGAGACAACAGAAGTGGATAACAGAAAGGACAACCAAGTGGGGAAAATTAAAGATGATGAGAAAGAGAGAGAAAGAGAAATAAGGCCGCAGTGAACAAACTACTTCAACACAGAAACAATACATCTGAAAACCAAATAGTAACACAAACTGGTTGCATGACTTTACAAGTATATTTTTTATTGTAAAATGTAACAAAGTATGTTAACAAGAAGCTTTTACAATCATTAATACAGGAGAGATATCAAGTAAAAAGGCACTGTGGCTTTTCACAAGGCCATTGATGACGCAATTACTACAACAGCATTTTAGTTAAACAGATATGTTCCTAAAATATAGCCATGTAAGAAAATACTGAACATTATATTTCACTAATATTCAGTTACATTCACTATCAGCGTTGTTAGTTTGCAAAACCTATCGAGCTCAGATTGAATTCACTCGTGTGCCTAAAAGAAAAACTATTTCATCAAAACAGTAGTAGAAGGTCCACTTTTCATTTTGATTTACTGAAACATGATTTGGAGTCACACAAGCTGCTTAAGCTGCCGATCTATGTATGGAAAGAAGATTTTGAATGAGGAATTAATGCAATCAGAATCTTGAACTGGAACAAAAGAACATGCAGCAAAACAAATGGCAAAACAGTCGGTATTGTTTAAGCAACCAAAATAAAAATCACATGCAAACGAAACCTTGAAATCCCAAATATGCACGTCTGAGAAACAAATAGATGCATACGGCGAAGAATTAGGAAGGCAGAAACTCGAATGAAATCAATATAGTTTTATGTTTGATGACTGGATTGTTGTTTTTAGAGAATTAATGTACAGTTTAACTGTATTTTTAAAAGTAAAATCACATTACTGAATGTATTTTAGTCTTACAGTTAACAGCCCAGTGCCATGATATGTGACTCCTTGATGTGTTGGGGACATGCAGTCCTATGTCTTATATGTCCTCTTAAAAAAATTACTGCTTTACAGAATGTGGTGCAAAATTTGAGCTAATAATTATTTATACTTTTGTTGTTTAGACAGTAAAGACACTAAAAGACTCAAAAGGCTCAAAAACAGATATAAACTTATATGGGCTTATTTTTTAGATATCTTAATTTAGTGTGTAAAATGCTAAGTACAGAGAATATGGTCAAGAATACATTAGCGAGAAAGACGTCACTGAAATCAGTCCAGTGTTATACAAAGGTGCCAAGTGCATGCAATGTGTGAAATGTAAGGCAAAAAGGTCCTCCCAAAAAAAAAAGAAAAGAAAAAATGCACAAACAGACAAAAACAGTAAAGTAAATCAAAGAAACTTGGCACAAATGCTCATAAGAATACATCATTACACAATCAAAGTAAATCCAACATGCAACACAGGCATTAACGATTCTGTTTCTCCTCTCCTTCCTTCTCCACTTCGTTCCATCTCACCTGCAGCCCCAGACGGACTCGTTTGGTGACTGCTGTCTCGGGAAACGTGGCCTGGACCATCGGCACTAGTTTACTTGTCAGGGAGCCTCCTTCCGGGCCAATCAGGTCACTTTCTTGTTGCACTCGTGACACAACGGCAAAATAAAGGGGGAAGTCGGTAGAGATGATGCGGCGGATTCGCTTCTTCCCAAGCTCTTCTTGGCTTTCTAAATCTGAAGGGAGAAGAAGTGGTTGCGTTTGTTTAACAATGACACTAGGCCGTGGCTTAACTGAGTGTCAGCCTGAGATCAGCCTTTAAACTCTTACCCTCATCCATCCCGTTGAGGATTGTTTCTAGCACCTCGTCCCCGTAACGGTTGCGGTGTTCTTTCCAGACCGAGCCATTCTCGCTCCTCAGCACTACGAGCTCCCGGTCACCACGACTGAGAGCAGCAAAGTGGGGGATCTCCACAATCACCGGTCTGCCACACACACAGAATTACACATGAGTAGAGAAACCCTTTTCTAACAATACATAAAACACTTTAAAAAAAAAGAAAAAAGAAGCTTCCTCACCCCAGAAACTGCATCCCTGCAGGACCCAGGGAAATGATTCTGCTGGCCAGCCCCTCTCCCTCCACCAGTGGAGGGGGGCTGGTCAGCTTCTGCGGCTTCACCAGGCGGCAGGTAATGCGGGTGGGTGCAGCACACGTCCGCGGAGGTATGATGACACGCAGACCATTATGCCTGCTGCCTCGCATTGAACCGCCACGCGCATCCACCATAAAACTGACCAGGAACCTGTTATCGGACAGCGATTGTGACGGTTAGTTTTCCGATCAGATTGTAAGCAGAGATGAAGTGATTCTTATGCTTGCAGTGCTGACCCCGTGTGTATGGGACTGGCGACTGGGCTGACATTGTCTGACGTCTCAGTCGCAGGGCTGCTGGGAATCAGTGAGTCCTCGTCGTATTCTTTGGGCAGTGGAAGTGGAGTGTGTTGCTACAACAGACATAAACAAATAAATGATTTAAATAACTAAAAACTTTTATTACTTATTAAAAAAAAAAAAGGTATGAGAAGCGATATGATGGGTACTGAAAACCTGTGTTTATAGTCACTAAAATTATAGTTTTACAGGGAATGTTGAGAAGACATTTTGGCAATGACTAAAAGGAGGGTTTTATGTCATGTTACAGAAATGCTGAAACAAATGAACCAGAAATCAAAACTGTGTGTTTACACATTTTAAAACAACATATTTTTTCGTGTATATGAAATATGTCTTATAATAACTCTGAAAGTCACTTACATTTCTTATACTAAATAATATTCACTGCCTTCTTAAAATTATGCGTGGGAATAATTTTTAAAGAGGAAACTTTGACTCTGCCATTGCAGCACTTTGTTCTTTTCTGTTGTAGATTTGCTGCTGTGCTTGGGATCATTGTTTTGTTGCATGACCCAGTTTGGGCCAAGCTTCAGCTGTTGGTCAGATGGCCTCACATTTAACTGTAGAATACGTTGGTATACACATGAATCGATGATGATTTCAATGACTGTAAGTTGCCCAAGGCCTGTGGCCACAAAGCAAGCCCAAATCATCGCCGCTCCACCACCCGCCTGACAGGTGGATAGTTTGACCTTGAGTTGAATTTGCTGGGACGTCTATTCCTGGGAAGACTGATGAGTGTGTTGAATGTTTTCCACAGAATGACCAACTCCAAATTATTTGGAAATAGCCTCATAACCCTTCCCAGATTGATGTTTAATGACTTTACTCCTGAATGCTAGACCAGAAAACTGCCAAAACCTATGTTTTTATAGAGGTGCTCACACTTACTGATGATCAATTAATCAAGTGCATTTAATTGAAAGCACCTGGCTGCTACTTATGCTCTTAATTCCTATGGAAAATATATGTAAGGGTGTTCTTGTTGTATACCCTTAAACTTGCTTTTTCATATAGCTGTACAATGCAACTATAGGTTGATTCATACTTGATTTTAATAATTATGTTGGCTTTGAATGGGGCCATTTTCAAGAGTAAATAACAGTATAACACATAAAATAGCTATAAAACCTTTCCCCCCCTGTTTTTCCCCCTTTTTTATGCAGGACCACAAAGAGGTAGACTAATACTAAAGAGTCTGGCTTTCTCTGCTGCTCCGATTTTGTCATCTGATGATTTTATGAAAGTGCAATAAAAGCATTTACTATTTTAGGTTTTCTGTATCTCAGTGATACTGCTCTGTAGTACCTGATCTATCTCATGTTCTCTCAGGATAACAGGCTCTGGAGAGACACGAGGGATCCGTGGAATGGCTGGCGAATAATTTCTGTTGTAGGAAAAAAGGAAAAAAAAAAGTCAGATTTAAGACATTTCTTTGCATCTCCTCCCAAGTGTTCATCCTGGTGTTTAATGTGTGTGTGTCTATGGTGCAACCCCTACGATCCATCCACCTATTAGCTTAAGGTTACTAGCTTGGCTCTCTCCCCTGCTTCCCCGACCAGCCCCCCTTACGCTGTGCCCAGCCCTCTCTCGTACTCCAGTGATTTCTTGGGGGAGAGGAAATCGTCATCATGGTCTTTCATGTCATCCATCTTCATGTACCTGGCCCCTTCTGTCCCCAAGAGCTCCTCTCCTTCAGAGAACAACATGCCAAAGAGAGCGAACAGACCGTGGTCAGGTTGGTGAAACAGCATCAGAGAAAGAGAGAAAGAAGAGAACAGGGTTGTTAACCAGCTGTGAGAAGTGTTAGACAACATGATATCCCAGCTGATGGCTCTGCTATGTGGTGGTTAGACTGGTGAAATGAAACATCGGTGAAAATGATCTGGCCTTATTATAGCGAGTCAGCAGCACAAACACAAACATATTTTTATCCAGGATACAATAGTAGAATTAAAGCTGCACAGTTGTTCCCACTTTTTGAATAGAAAGGAGTAGATGAAACATTTTCTCCACACAAAACTGGAATTTAAGGGAAATTGTGAAAAAGATGAAATATATGACACACTAGTGGAAAAAACTAAACACAAAGGGATGTGAGAACATGGTGTGAGTGGGAATTTTTTAAAGGACCCAAAAAAGTTGCCTTTCACTGAGAATCTTCTCTTTTCTAACTTGGAGAAACACTGCTAACTGTAGCAACAGAGAAATGGATCAAGCTTTTGGAAATTTGTTCCGGAATAGGAAAAAAGGCATCCATTATTCTGACCGGATTCAGTTTTATATGTTTTTGACTAAAAAGCAAAAAAAGGTTTTGTTAAGTGAACTCTAATTTTGAAATCATCACTGAGAGTCATGAACTGATTGTATGAGATGATCATCCCATGCCTTGTTATCAGGGAGGGAAAGACAAGAACTAACTCTAAGTTGAAGGAAGTGTTTTCCATGTCAGAATCCTTTAAGCTACTCCCAACAATAACGGAGAGGAGAAATAATCTTTTATTATTAAGTACAAGTCCTGGATTTAGGACATGACAAAGAGATTGAATGCATCGCCTGACAACAGCAGCCTGTTAAGAATTGAGACCATCAGTAAAACCTTTTTGTACCAGTTTGGGGAGAGCACTTAAGTGATATTCAGGAGAGGTCACTATGTGGGTAAAAGTACTGTTATCAAATAGATAAATAATTGACCAGTACAAGAATAATACGATATGCAGAAACCAAAAAACATCTATGGACGTAATAAATGGACAACAAACTGTTAAAAACGGGTTGTTAAAACTACAAGCATATATTCACTTATAATAAAGGGTTAGGCTATAAAATGCCTGCAGTAATCAACAATCTGCTGTTATTATCAAATAAAAACCAGTAAGCAGTAAATTCGACTTCTATTAAACAAAATTGCCACCCCTCTGGCTTTGGAATTAAAAGCTGAGTGAAAGACATCACCCACTCATCGACACCGGAGACTAATGGGATCTCTAATGGGAACGAGATGTCAGCATTTAAGTGTTTCAGATGAGAGAATACCTTTGACAGTCTAGCTGGATTGTTCATACCTTTAATATTCAAGCTCAGGGGCCTGATACAAGATTCAGCATCTGGGTTTTAAGGTGTTAATTTAAGGTGTCACAAGAATGGGGACAAGGCAAAGAGGGGGAAATGAGCAACATAATTCCTTGATGGGGTTGTGTTTATGGCTAATTGTTGGACAAAAGATGTGACGTAGGATGAAAGGAGAAAAAAATTTATTACTGGAATAAACAGTGAAGTGGCCTGAATTAAATGGAAGAAAGTTTCAGTTGTTTTTACTACCTACTATAAAAAATTAGGATTTTTGCAGTGGGTTCAATGTAGGAATTAAAGAAAAATTAACATTCTGTCAATTAACAAAAACTTTTTTATAATTATAAGAGAGACTGCGCAATGAGCTAATGAGCTTTCTTACAATTTAAGCCCCAAACAGCATTTCGTTATCATGTGGAAAAACTGAGATGTATTCTTATATTAAAATATCTCAGGGTGTGGTTAAACTTCTTCACTCCTCTGACCCACGAAAGATCAGAGCGGGCTGCATGTGGCCTCCAATGTAAAATGAGTCTCACATCCTTGCTCTAACAGAACACTTCTGCTCCTATAGCTGATCAAATTGCTGGTGAGGACAATAATAATAAACCATCTTATACTATAATATGGGAAATATGGGTGGAGTCACTGCTACAGAGAGCCGATCTGAGGACATCAACAATACAGCAGGACACTGTGGGCAGCTGATTCAGATTAACTGATCTTTACTACATCTGAATAAAAAGATAAAAATGTGCTCTTGACTTTGGAAAAGTTCATAAAATCCAGCTAGAGACAACACTGTTACTGATGAGCAGAGGGTGCATCAGAGCACGGAGCAGCATAATTTAATTTCTAACATTTTAGACAGCCGCTGCTTCAGAGAGTGATGTTGGAGGCGATTTGCTCTAAAAGAGATGAACACAAACACAGAGACAAGCAGAACAACAGAATTTCACTCCACGTATAACACCAACAGTGCAAGTTGCTCTCTGCTGTCCTTAGAACAAAGCACATATCTAGAAGTGAATTGAGGTGCTCTTCAGTTACTTACCCCCCAAAACAGGCGATAATGTTAAAGTGTTAATCAGCATCAAATGGAAATCTTCCCCGTGTGCGTGAATTAGTGACTGCAGCAGCCTGTGTGTCTGCATGAGGTCCCAGAGCCACAGTGATGTCGTAGTTATCATTACACCACGTTTGACTCCGTGAGTGCGCTACCCACAGGTTCACAAGTTAGCTCATGTCCTGCGTATCCTCTGTCTTGTGTGCCATGCATGTGTTGAGTAGGCGAAGCAGTCTGCTAATATCAGTTTACCAATCCGGATGTGAGATGTGTCTTTAAGACGGCGACTCAGCTACTTTCTATATTTAGAGCCACACTGACAAACTGTTGGTTGAATTGTCAGGGGCCTAAAAATATCAAGACATGATATCCCATGACATTATTGTCAGCGGTATTGTAAACTTCAGGCGTTAAACCTGAGAAACCTTAAACCTGTCATAAGTGATTTTTTTTGGGCCACACGGGGGCAGCAGAAAATAGCTGTGACCTGACCAACGGTTCATCTGTGACACGACACAACCATAGCATTTTTTTTATCCTGCTTTTCTTTTTACTCATAATTCTACGTCCTCTGCTTAATCATGCGCGTAAATGTCTTTTTGTTTAATAGCTCCGTAGCTAACAGTATTCTGCAAAAGTCTCAAGCTATCTCTCATTTCCTTATATTCTGCTTCCAAGTTTCTAAAGTGGTCTTGAACAGTAGTTAGGAGTAGGAACTTTATTTGATTCTATTTTTTAAGCCACTGATGTGGGGTGGAAGAAGTGGAGGACAAGCCTAAAAAACTACCTATAGGAGTGAAGAGTAGCTGAAAGTCAAGTCCTTAAGTGACATGACAAGATCCAGCAAAGAGCTGACACAAGACCTGAGAGCATCTGACCCTTCAGGTGATTCATCTACTGTTCACCTGAACAACACGTCGTATGGAGTGATGAAATTTTTGGGCTCTATGTATGTACGGAAGACAGGAGATATGATCCTGAGTGTCTGGATCCATCCGTAAAACACGGTGGAGGCTCTGTCATGGTTTGGGGCTGCATTTCAGGTAGTAGTGTTAGTCAACAGAAAAGTACTATCAAATTTTGATCCACCATGCAGTACTCTCTGAAAACACCTGATTTTCAGCATGACAATGATCTAAAACACAGAAGTGAAAAAAAGGCAGCCAACATCCGAATAAGAGTTTTGAATTTCCTAGTTAGAGATATGACAAGGGAGCTGCCTATGAGAGTTCAGGCTGTGTCAAAGAATAAAGGTGGTAATACCAAATACTGAGCAATTGTAACAAGCTTGAAAATCAAACTCTGTTTTTGCCTTATATACCGTATATTACACATACAACAAGCTGGCAAAGCAAACCATTAGCTGAAAGTGACTCTAACCATGAGGGCAACAGTGGTGTGATAATCATAAGCAACTCCTATTAGAACCTGGTCATGTGACATATTATTAATGCTAATAGACCTTTGAGCATTTCCAAGAATCTCTAAGCCCCCAACCCAACAACCAATCGGCCAGCAAACACAGGTCACATGACAGAAACACAAGACAGTAATAAACGATGCAATACATAGAGGCAGATTCACATGGCGATACGGTTACAGTCACACATGTTTCAAATGAATATTAAAAATATGTATATATGACACTAAAATCTAAGTTATTAAAACTCACAAAGAAGGTTTTTTTTTGTGTTTTCCTAACTAAAGATTTATATTTGATTTAATATTATTAACAATGAAGGGCTTATGTCAAAGGCACCTGGAGAGTCAGAGAATGAGCGTGTTAGCACTGGGACATATCGAGGTTACAGACATGGGTGCTATGGGTGCATGCCAGTGAGAAACCAGAGCCACCACCACAGAGGGGAACGAAGGAGAGAGAGAAAAGCAGTGGCACAAAGATGGCGTGAGTCTGAAATGGAGCCACACACGTAAGAAACAGACATTCATACCTAATGTTAGCTGTGCAATTCCTAAAAAAAAAAAAAGAGCAAAAGGCAAAAAAATGAGTCGTGAGGGGAAAAATGTTTACATCATCAAACAGTTACAGTGTTCCTGCTGTTTTATTTCAGTGATAATAATGATAATACCTTCATCCTCAGACACATCCAGTATTTCATCCACTGTCTCTGGGAAACTCATGCGATGTTTCTCTGTGGTCGTCTTTTGGGCATGGAGAAAAGAAAACAGTTACCGACAACAGCAAAAGGGAAGGTTCAACTTTTCATACAATATGTTCCCATGTGATTATCACCACCCCTTTTCTGAACATCTCACCATGGAAACTGTCTCCTCAGTGACAAGTTTTAGGACGTCGATCACCGAGATGTAGCCTAACCTCTTCGCGATAGCCAGAGCTGACGTGCCATGCTAAAAGAGAGAGAGTGGGACATCGATGAACACCAAACTTTACGAATGAGGATGACGAAGAGATAATCGCACTCACTGTAGTGGTCTCATTGGGCTGGGCGCCATGCTTCAGCAACAGTGTCACAATATCCGTGTGTCCCTGTTGGGCTGCCTGATGCAGAGGAGTGTAACCAAGCTGTGAGAGAAAAAATACACAAAAGTGTAAAAGTCGGTGTAAACACTAGAATTTCTGTGAGATTTCTAAAGACCACGTTCACGGTAGTCAACAAAAGCTAAACTAAGCCAGATGTGAAAAAACACAGACTTATGAACCAAACGGAAATAAAATAAAACTTACATACGTACATACAAAACTAATAAAAATAAAATGAAAATATTGTAGGAATGTTCTGTCAGTTTGCTTAAATTTGTGATGAGCCTTGATGCCTGAGTTTACTGAGACTGAGACATTACTGTAAGTGATGTAAAAGAAAAATACCCACTACATTATATTAAAAAAATAAAGGAAAAGCTTAACATTTTAAGCAAAAATAGACTGCAACAAGCAGCCAACTGAGAAAAAAAAAGAATGTCATATGTGAAAAAGCTGATTAGTCGGTTCATTGCAGCCCTACAGTACATCCCACCTTTTCTTATAGTTGCTTTTTTCCTCTAGCATCTTCATATGAATATGGATAAACGCACACCAGCTTGAGACAGTTACTCTATGTATTACAGCAAACCATGTTTTCAAACATTTATTCCCTTATGAGCAAAAAACTCCTCTATGTCCTATTAAATCATTTTACACTAACAGCTGGGAAACCCAGCCATCACGAGCTGTGTGTTAACACACTGTAACCGTGGTTACTGACAGACTGTACTGAAGCTCTATGACTCATTCCCATCCGGCTTTAGCTGTAGTTTTCGTCCAGAGCCAGAGGGAGGCACTCACCCTTGTTTTGCTGTTCACGTTGGCCTGTTGCTGCAGGAGGAACTTCACCATCTTGATGTTGCCATAGTGACAAGCTACATGGAGTGGGGTGTAGCCCATCTGAAAGTGGAGAAAACACAGTGAAGGTCGTAACCGGGATCGTAATGATCCCACATGGAGGTTGAGTGTTTTATGAAAAACGTTTTAGAACTGCATACTATGTTTTTGAAATGGTTAAAGTGTTTCAAGAAAAGAAGATTGATTCAAAAATTGATACAAAAAAAAATTATTTTAGGAATTAACAAACAGCGATTGGACCAAAATATAACCAGACAAATCAAAGCTACTCAGACATTTTCTCTTTCAGCTCAAAGACAAAACACCGCGTGACGAAAAGGTCTTACCCGTGTTGCGGCATAGACTGACGCGCCCTGCTTCACCAAGATATCAGCGATCCCAACGTGTCCTTCCTGTGCCACCAGGTGGAGGGGTGTTAACCCACTCTGTTTGTCAGGGTGAAAAGACAAAGGTCAAAAACAGCAAAAACAACATAGACTATAGTTTATTTTACAGTAACATTTCTTTCATTTTTTAAATTTTATCTGTCTTTGCCTTGTTGCCGAGGTTGACGTTGGCCTGTTTGGAGATGAGCAGGGACACCATGTCAGGCCTTCCTTCCTGTGAGGCCAGGTGGAGAGGTGTGACACCCTGTAGTGACTCAGCATTGGCTGATGCTCCATACTGCAGCAGGCTGTTGGCCACCTCCACCTGGTTCTGCTTGGATGCTATATGTAGGGCAGTGTAGCCATTCTAGAAAACAGATGTGGTTTTCTTTTAGAATGACATGAATTCACACACAATACTAAACCATCTGCCTGACCTTGTGTCTATATACGTGTATTTTTAATTTGATTTACCCTGGCTGCACTGTGTGGTGATCCTCCTTTGCTAACAAGAAGGTTAACAACATCCAGGTTGTTGTGATGTACAGCAACGTGCAGCGGAGTGAGACCATTCTGTAGAAAGGGATTCAAACATTAATCAGACTGTGGTAGTTCAAACAAGGATTTATTTAGTTCTTCTTCCAAACACGCAAGCCCATTATGATTTCCTCACTTTTCCGGCAGCATTTGGGTTGGCTCCTCTTTCCAGAAGCAGCTCTGCTACGTCCACCTTCCCATACTTGGAGGCCACATGGAGTGGAGTGAAGCCTTTCTGCAGACGCACCAACAGGAAAGTGTATAAAACATCAGTTAGGGGTTTTTAGCATTTGGGCAGACAGTTTAAAATTTCACAGCAGAAGGTTGAGCAGGAAGTCTTTACCTTGGTCATCTTAGTCTGTTGAGCCTCCATGTCCAGGAGGATCCGTACAGTTTGCACATGACCTTCCCGGGCCGCGATATGCAGAGGTGTGTGTCCTGCTGTGGTGGTGGAGTTGGGGTTGGCCTTTTGCTCCAGCAGAAGCTTCACTAGCTCCTTGTGGCCCATCCGAGCTGCACAGTGCAGGGGTGTCTGGTCATCCTGTACAGGAGGGAAATTAGCACGTGGATGCAAAACTCAGTCAGCTTCATCTGCCGGTATTCGTGTATCACATTTATTTACAGGACGTTTATGCTTCGGTGTGTAACATCTCTACCTTGGCTTTGGCGTCCACTGGGGCTCCATTCTGCAATAAAAACTCTGCCACCTCATAGTGTCCTGCCCGGGATGCCATATGGAGAGGTGTTTCCACTTTCTGTTCCCACACAAACCAAAGAGTCAAATCAATAATGCTCTCAGGAATATGAATTGGTTATTTGAGTTGGACTTGAAATTTCAGTTAGGTACCCACCACATTAGAAGCACTGGGAGAAGCGCCTTTCTGCAGCAGGATCTTCACAATGTTGAGATGACCCATAAATGATGCTACGTGCAAAGGGGTTAAGCCGGACTATAAAAAAGGGAGCACAGGATTACAAGACTTAGAAATGATCTTGGGGATTTATTAAATCATCTATATAACTTCACATCTATCTATTTGAACTGTTCTTACCTCAGTCACAGCCTCTAATGACGCCGAGTGTTTGAGCAGGAGATCCATCACACGCATGTGGTTCTTTTTACAAGCAATATGCAAAGGGGTAAAGCCGTTCTGTGAAAGCAAACAGTTATCATTACTACCAAGGTAAAGAGCAACTTTGACTCGTATGACTTAATAAGCTGATCTGGCCTTATTAGAGTATGTTTGTCACTAACCAGAGCCCGAGAGTTGGGTTTGGCCCCTTTGTCCAGCAATACTTTGGCCATACGGTGGTGACCGCAGTGTGCCGCCACATGCAGAGGGGTGAGGTGGTCCAGTGTGATGTCATCAATCTCTGCGTTGTACTGTAGAAGCTGTTTGATGCAGTCCATGTGGTCGCCCTGCGCTGCCATGTGGATTGGAGACAGGCCATTCTGCAAAATAAATAAATAGATAGATAAATAAATATGTTGATTCTTTATTATCTCCCATGGCAGGAAGAAATTTTTTAGATTAAAAACAGAAAATTAAAAAAAAAAAAAGCTCCCAGATTTGTACTTGTGACCAAACGAAAGAGTGAAATTCAGAAACACTGTAAGTCACGCTGAAGCAACAGCAACAGCGTGACTTCAAACCAAAGCAGGTATGTTGGGCACACATGTCCTCTCTCTTCACATTTCATTTAGAAATATAAAAGGCAAGACCACAACCATTACCCCACTCATCAAAATACATCAATTTAGATAGTATGCCACAGTAAGCCAAAGGATTGAGTCTTTCACAATCAGTTGAAAAGATGACGGTTTTTGAATTCTTTCCTGTCTTACTGTTAAAAATAAAACCTTTAAGAGACTTAAAGAATTTTCTTGACGCCTGTAGGGGTTTACCTTAGTCTTTGCATTAATGGGGGCTCCATGGTCCAGCAGGATTTCTATAATCCTAACATGGCCATTTCTTGCTGCACAGTGCAGAGGAGTCAGCTCATCCTAGAGGGGAGTGATTGTTAGTGATTTAGTTAATGAACCATCTAAGTAGGACAATACAGTCAGAGCTTTGGAAACACTAAAGCTTTGAGATGAGAGCTTTGGAAACCTTGGTCTTGGCATCAATCTGAGCCCCTCTGTCCAGGAGGAGTCGGACCATGATCACATTACCCCGTCTGGATGCAATGTGCAGAGGGGTGATACCGTTCTGTAGAACAGACACAGATGAGCTTAGACAAAAAAACTAAAAGAACAGAGAGCAAGTCATGTGACTGACCTTCAGTGACAATTAGTTTTCACCTACCTTTGGGGTGAAGTTGACATTGGCTCCTCTATTGAGCAGCAGTTGAGCTACGTTCAAGTTTTCATAGTGCGCAGCAATGTGGAGGGGTGTGAATCCAGTCTGCAGGGACACATAAGGTTAACACCATGCTACTTTCATTCCCTTTGCACTTAAGAAACAAACAGCTAAAACACACCAATTACAGACATTCCTGTTCCATTCTGTACACACACACACACCTTGCTTAGCACATCAGGATTGGGGTCGTTCTGCAGAAGCACTGCGGCTGTGCGTGTATCATCGTTACGTGCTGCAATGTGCAGCGCAGGGAGGCGGACCTTTCCTTTGGTGCCATAGTTGATGAGCAGGGCTACAACATTTTCATGCCCCTGCTGAAGAGCCACGGCGAGAGGAGTGAATCCATCCTGCAACACACCGGAGAGAACCAGAAGAGAGGTTGACTCATGGAAGGAAAATGAGAGCGATGTAAGGAGAGAGGCTAATGAGAACAAAAACGGAATGAAAACACAGCGGGTGTGGATCAGCAGAGATAGGACTGAGCAATTTGGGCGATAACTCTTCAAAAATGTCTCTCAGCTTAGTGGTACCTCAGTTGGAATGCTCTGATTGGCTCCGTTCTCCAGAAGAAACTTCACAACCTCTAGATGGTTTTCTTGTGCAGCCATGTAGAGTGGAGTGAAACCCTTCTGTCTCAGAAAGACACAACAGGCACGCACACACCCACAACAGCAGCAGAGCAGACACACAAGCACAGCAACAGGGAGACAGTCACAGATGCACACACAGAGATGTAGACAGAGAGGGAACAGCAACACACAGAAATATTGGAACAGAGACACATGTTAACAGATGGAATTGCAATAGTTACTACAGTGGTTTCACAATAGTTAGCCTGAAGAGAAGCCTCTGTGGATTCAGTGACGACTGCTTTGAAAGGCAGCTCTGTCTCACCTGCGACTGAGCGTTGACATTGGCCCCATAGTTAACCAGCTCTTGGACCACCTGCTCCTGCCCTGCCAGGGCTGCGATGTGCAGGGCCGTGTTCCCTTTCTGGTAAAACACAGAAACATGAGAACACAAGTAAACATTTACACGAAATATTACAGGTGAATTCAAAGTGCAAAGTGTTTTTTTGGGGTTTTTTTTAGAACTGGCAGCATTACAAGGTGTTAAGTTATCTGTATTGGTGTTGTTCCTGCATCATCACAATAATGTTGCATCAGCATTGCAACTGACCAGTCACGCTGTTGCGATGTCATAGCTTCGCAGTGTGTTAAAAAAAAAAAAGCGAAGAAAAACATTTCTTTAATTTTATAAAATTCTCTTCCAGAACAAATGGTAAGCATTTGTTCTTTATTACTTTGTACAACATAAAAAGAAATATTATCAAGGTTAGGTTTGCTGTTTACCAAATTTTGGTTACTAAGTTTGGTTTGCTTGTGATAGTATTTCATAGCATTAGCTAACTTCTTGGCTAATGCTAACTAAACTAATCAGACAGCGTTATTGGTTGGTTGGGTTGCAGTGTTGATCCTGGGCCAACGTTATGATGATGATGCAGGAATAACACAAACGCATGGATGTCAGCTTGTGCTCATTACGACTATAAAAGATCAGACATTAAAACATTTTTTGACAGGAGCAGCATGTTCCTGCAGTCCTAGCTGGTTCATCGCCAACCTCACAGCAGCAAATGACTCAAGGAAGAGTCTTCTTGTCTCAAAACATTAGGCATGTTTCCGAGAAATGTATCTGATATTAAAGCATCTATGATTTTTTTTCTTTTTTCTCCACAAGTGATTTTTGAGGGGTTAAGGTTGCAACACTTATTTTTACCTTCGTGGTGGTTTCCAGTACGATCCCATTATGGAGTAGCTCCAGCACCATTTTGACGTGGCCTTCTTTTGAGGCCAGATGAAGCCCATTGAGCCCATTCTGAATGAAAGGGAGAGAAGAGTAGACCTCACACTGAAGGGTCCTACACACACTAAGAGCAGTTTCCTCTAATGGAAAAAAATAAACCAAACAGACAGTATATATATATATATATACACACACACAAACACTTGAAGACCATGCCAACTGACACTGTTATCACAGTGACTGAATCACTCACAAACCATAGCATGCACATACTTACACTGGACACCATGCATGCGGTACTCTCAGAATCAGAGTGGCCATTAGCAAAAACACTGTCTACAGGGATGAAAATCAAGATGAAAAATCTTTCATTTGATTAATGATCATGAAAGGAGGAGGGTGACGGGAGGGAGATGGCAGGCCGCTGGTCTCGTGGCCGGGAAGAATACGAGCCGTGTGGGATAGGTCTGACCTCACACAGCCTTCCTTCAGCCGCACAGGACATGTGAGGTTGGACCTTTCCCACACCACTGATATTATTCCTCTGAGTGGAGAGACCACAGCACACCATCACTCTACTGCAGACAAAGGAGGGAAGAAAAGGGGGGAGGTAGGTAAAAAAGGTAAAAATAAAAATCAAGACAAAAAGGAGGCGAGTTAGAAAACAGTAGATAAACAGGCAAAGAGAGATGGCAGTGGAGGATCAGTTAGACTGAGAGGGACAGGGAGGGAAGAAAATATAGTGAGGGAGGGGCTGGAGTGAGGCAGCGTGCTGGCGAGTGAGCCATGGCAGAGGTATCCACACAAAGAAGGAACAGTTAAGCCTCCACCTGGCCAAACTCCCACCATACTGACTCAAACTGTCACACAACCACTGAGGTTTAAGGGACAATCTACAGCTTTTGCCAGATAGCCTGTCGCTCTGTGCGTGTTCCAGCAATGACAGCAATGGCAATACACATAATGATAATAATAGCTTACATTTGGTCGAAGCTATTGGTGTAAGCCATGTTAATTAAAAGGCTAGGTTTGCTTGGTTTTTATCCAAAAAACAATGTAAAATGGTTTAAAATAAGACACAAAGCAGACACCAGTTATTCCAATATGTCATGAATAAATTCCACATTTAGGGACCGTAACTGTAAGTGAAACAGGAATGCTGTAGATTATCTCTGTAGGTCAAAAACATTTGATGCCAAACAGTAAAAAGACAAAACAACTTCATGTTGAGTATCTACAACACAATGAAATGAAAGTGTGTCATTCAGGAAAACACATCTACCAAGGTATCGTAGTTTTTCTGCATGTACATAGTCACATTTTTAATCAGTGGGGTGTATCCCTTTGTCATTGTAGAGCCGTTTTCCAGTAATGGTCGGGACAGTGCCATTTTATACAAATAAACCTGTCATTATGTGGGGTCTGTTGCGGTGATGGTGAATAGGGCTCACAGAAATCCTGACAGGAGCATTACCGCCAAATAATTAGAAAGTGCTGAGGGCACCATACAGTAAGCGAATGGAAGGGAAACCATGACTAAGTTAGATTAATGAGCCATAGTATTCTCTCGTGCGCACATACAGGTTTTGGCCAAGTTTCTGTAGCCTGCGGGCCTCACTCCTAGCCCACTAACACTATCTCTTCCTGGACGCTGTCAGCATAAAGGAGGATGGAAATGGGGCAAAGGAAAAGCCCCTGCCCCATTTATTACCTCCTCTGGAGACCCTTTAAAACCCGACCTGTCACCTTCAGCCACTGATTAACAGTCTAACCGAGCGTACACATACAGTGCACTGGATGGCACACAAATTTAGTAGTCAGTTTAGAGACTTCATGCACACTGAACACAACACACATATGCAGTAAACATTGGTAACACAGAGAAAATCTGAGGAGAACATAATTGGGTTAGGGATTTTATTTTAAATGGCGCCACCTACTCGTTGTATCTATCCCACTGTAACCTATAGGAGAAACTTAAAAGTACTGCAGGTACTACTCAGTGCAGAGCTACAAAAATACCTAATTTTATTTCATTTTTGGAGACACTGCTACTACACCATCCATTCACACTTTTTTATAGTGAGCAGTCCACCAATATCCTAAAAATTTAATTTAATGAGTTAGAAAGCAGATAGTGAGCCAGGAGACTAAAACCCTGGCAGGATTTGACTGTGGGCACATGAAAAGTAATAAATAAAGTTCGGTTTCTACTTTTGTGCACTACAGCACAATATGTTTAAAGACCAGGTTTGCTGATAAGCAAAATTACATAACGTGAATTAAGAACCAAGAAAACCACGTGCAGTCTGAATAAAAGTGACTGGCAGGTAGTTAGATATGCACGCCAGTCTAGATATTTAATCTGGTGAATGAGTTCTCTCACCTGATTGGCTGTATTTATATCAATGCCATTTTTGATGTGTTCCAAGGCCTTGTCCAGGTTGCCAGAACGGGCTGCTCGGAGAAAACTGTTGCCAGCATCTGCCTGCAACAGAAACATGGAGAGAGGAGGAAAGAGGGGGATAAAGGGGTACAAGAGAAAGTGAGAGACGCATAAAAGTAGAGGACAAGAGAGGGAAAATGGAGAGAGAGAGAGACAGTGTTTGGTTATTTTTGGGAAAAATGCATTATAAGGACTGAGAGCGATAGCGTGATGGCAGTCGTCCATCAGTTTTCCTCTCATTTCACTCCTCCCTTGGGTATTTTGGACAGTGCAGTTTGAAAATCTACATCGTGAATCTACACATATGGGTGTGTTAGAGGGTTTGTTGGGCATGTAGGCAAATGTATTAGAAAATATTGGCCACAAGTCTTTCTTTCACTCAGGTGATAAGGCAAGTGTGATGACACCAGTAGTCTGTGGTGTATTTGTGATGCCAGCAGATTGTTGGCTCTCTGTTGGGAGTGTGTGTGTGTGTGTGTGTGTGTGTGTGTGTGTGTGTGTGTGTGTGTGTGTGTGTGTGTGTGTGTGTGTGTGTGTGTGTGTGTGAATGAAAGAGACAAAGGTAAAAGGAGAAAGGACAGAGAGTGTGTGAGGCTTTGGTGAGCTCTGGCTCACAGGCCGGCACATGGCATGTTCTCTGTTTTTGTCTGTGTTGTTTTTTTCTGTGTCTGAGGGCTTCATGCCTCTTCCAGGCAGGAAGGCAGGCAGGGGTGCCTCTGAAACAGGATCACTCATGTGGCACGGGGGGGAAGCAAGGGAGAGGAACAGAAGCAGGAGCATGAGCAACCGAGGGAGAACCACAGGGAGAAAGTCGACTGCAGCAAAGCCCCACACCTTTTTATTTCATTTACATAATCTCCTCTCTTGGCTATCCCTTCCTTACATCCTCTTCCCATCTGAATGGACATCTCAACATGCTGGTCAGGAAGAATAAACAGCTGTTCACTGTATGCATTTGCATAAGCACAAATAATAAAGTTATTGACTGTACAAATCCCTCGTTTTTTTGTTCCAAAAGAAAAACACCAAATGCTGCTGCGCACTACAAAAGATGGTTTCCTCAGTGCTTTATGCTGTGTTGACTATTGTAGTGACAGGGTTGTTGGTCCTCTTTTGACAGAGAGAGAGCAGGCCGGGGTATAAAAGAGAAAGGATCCACATGCCTGAAGTAGCGGCATAGCAACAAATGACACCACACACCCTCAGCATGACACCAATGGCACAGCGCTGCGCAAAGAGAGAGGTCACTTTAAAACAAAAAAGAAAAAAGAGGAGAAACGACAATGGAAGGGAAACAGAAAACCTTTAAAGGAAAAGCTGCTTCCAGCTGACTGTGGCAGCAAAACAACAGTCCCGAGTATCAGAGATTGAATCTACTCAGTGGCAAAGTTTCCATTTATCAGATGAACCTCGTGCAGCAAGCAGCACCCTGAGCGTGAAGTATTAAACACTGGGCTTCTGAGTACACCCACTCCTCCAGAGCCATTTGCTCTGGAGTTGCAGTACAACTTCTCTGAGTCATATACATGTGTGTTTTAAAAGGGAACGTGCCAGTTAGATAGTCCCACAATAAAAGAAAACAAATCATGGATGTACCAGAAAGCAAACTGACTTATAAATACATGATATCATATCTAGATCTTAATTCATGGCAGTTATATTTACTGAAAAAATATCAAAATGACATCAAAAAGCAATAAAAATAAACATAATACACTAATAATTAGGAATAAATCATTAGTTATAGGTGACTGCTTTAATACTCACAGATCCTAAGTTAACTTGGTTCACCATCTTCCTGCTGAGTTACTCCAAGACTTTCTCATCCTCTTTCACTTTGAAGAAGATAACAACCCACAAACCCCTCCCTCTACACAGCTGCGATCAGACTGACCTCCACACACAAACACCTGTCACTGGAGTTCTGATCACCACACTCTAAACACACGTGCATACCTCCCTTTATTCATTTCATTAATGTAATTCAAATAGAGGTTGTACGTTTAATAATTGCCCATATCTCATTTAGTTAAACTTGCGCATGTCTATGCAACAGCTAAATATAAATATCAGACGGCACAAAATTTACATAATGTAACAGAGTGCATGTGAGGTTTCTGTTGCATGCGAGGTTTGCAGACCATGGTGATACACAGAGACACTCTCATCAAAGTAAAGGCAAATACAGCTGATGCAAACACACACCCAACACAATATACATGGTCTCACAGCAAATGGTAACACCATAGTGACCCCGGCTGAGGCCCCTCTACAGTTGTCCAACCCATCTGCCACCCACCCCATTGCTTCTCTTTAAGGTGAGGCTTTCCTAGTCCTGCAGGCTCACATGTGTCTGTATGTTTCTCTAACTATCTGCTTGCGTCAAGAAGTAAGTGTGTGGTGTGCTAAGATAAAGATGCAGGGTAACCGCACCCATCTGCCAAACTCAGAGACAAGCAGGTACAGAGCTCATACACAGAGCAGAGAAAACACATGCAGTCTAAAAGCTGCTGTGTGGTTTTTCTCGTGTTGCACTCTGGATCGTGTTACGAGTTAGATGAATGAATCCCTCCATGATTATTCCCAAAGAGAATGGACGAGCTTACGACTCCTGGGCTGCGCAGAAATGAGCAGACACATTAATCATACTGCTTGAAGCAAACGACGCAGACAATAACCTGTTCAGAAGCTCCACGGTTAACATTAGCAGTATCAACGCACGGTGTCATGCAGTGTGCATGCAGCTGTCCTCGGGCTGAGACAGTGCAAGGCTCGTTATAATGAAGCTCAAAATTACCAAGTAAAATTATTCCCCTATCATCACTCATCACAGAAAATCCTCTACCCTGAGCTCCCCTACTCGCCCTGCCCCTATCTCAGCTTTTCTTTCCTGTTGCTTTCTTTCCCTCCTCTACCCCCTGCTCCTTACCCGTCTATCCCCCCCCACCTTCGCTTGCCTCCTCTGCTGGTTTTGCAGCAGACAGGATGACATCATCCCCTCGCCAGTGGACTGCAGTGTTCAAAGACTCAAAGTGTGCATATGTGCTTGTATGCACGTGTCGGATATTAATTTCCTATCCCATCGACTGAGGCCCTAAAACTCACCTGAACATTCATTATTTTCTTTTTGCAGCTATTTCACATTAAAGGGTTTTTATGACCAGTCTGGATGAAGTCAGACTGAATGGGGAAGTAAAAACAATGCAAGGCATGAATGGGAAGTCTGCCTGCTGGAGAGTACCAGATACTTCTAATAGAAATCTAACAGCATAATTCAGGAAAACAGCCATTGTGACCCTTTAAAGGTTAGTCTGTATCTGCCAAAAACTTTTATTGCACCCTTTTTTTCTTTTTGATGCCTTTAGTGGTGGATCTTATTTATTTTAGGAATCACTGATTCTAGACTGAGTCTGGCCTAGTCTCAATGCTGCGCAAAAAAAAAGAGAAAGAACTCAAAATATTTTACGAGTACAATCAACAGACAAATCCTGAATCTCTTCCACAGGATGTCAACAAAATAATCAGACTTATAACCAGTTTCAGAAAATCTCAATATTTCTATCAAAATTAGCACAAAATCTACAAAACAGACACAGTCCCCTTCCTCTCAAACACGCTAACACACGCATACACACACTTACACACAGGTATGCAAACAGCACAGTATGAATCTGCAGACACAGCACCAGGTGCAAATCATAAATATTTTAAGTGCCACCACAGCTATTTGTGCTACCAGCAGAAAGGTGAAAATAAGGTGCCTGCGTATGTTCAGTGTGTCACAAGTACTGCTTTTCTTGCAATAATAATTTCCTGAACTTTAAACAACATGAACTGTGTAAGCACACCAAACTCTAGATGATGTCTAGTGTTTTTCCCTTCCTAAACTCAGTGCCTCGATGTGTTTGGGCTAACACTGGAATCTGGGAGTTTCTGTACATTTTCAAGGGACACTGAAAAAAAGATATGGAAATTCCAAGCAAAATGCTTAAACAGCAATTTCAACAGTATTTTCTGCTGACTTGCATTTGCTCAGAAAATCTTTTTTCCCCCCTCTGTCCCTTTTTCTGTGCTCTCCCTCTTTGCCTTTAGATCTCAGGCTGCCTGGAGTGCTTGAGCAGGCAGCAGGTTGTTTCTGTCTGAAGAGATGTAGCAAGTGCAGAGTCTGTCAGATGGAGACCCTCAGGACTGCTGGGTTCTGGACACATTAACAGGAAACGAATGAGAGGGGCACAACTGGGATGAAGCTGTTACATTCCCCAACTCAGCTCTGTCAGTCTGCATGTAAATGTGCCCCCTGTCCAATCATTTGTCTCTCTGCGGATATTCCTTGTATGTGACAAAGCGTATTGTCCCATTTTTACTATTTACTTTCTCACACTCCGAGCCCCCCCTCCCACTCCACAGCCCACTGTTTGTCCCTGCCAAACTCGATGATTGTCTCTTTATATTTGGGCCTGCTGAAGCCTCTGCATTTGTAGATGAGATTGTCATGGTTATTATTGCCATGGTTATTGTGATGTTTTTGACAGAGGACAAAGGGAGTGAAAGCCATAGGATGACGATAGGTTTTGCAACTGATTGCAAACACACACACACACACACACACACACACACACACACACACACACACACACACACACACACACACACACACACACACA
>NW_005187407.1:3939765-3973017 GCF_000239375.1 Pundamilia nyererei | reverse complement strand
CCTTATTGCCAAGACTCCACAAATTTTATATTCAGATCAGGGTTTCTTTTCATCATTGATGAAGACTTGGATCTCAGAGAGGATAAAAGCCCAACTTTACTTTATATATTTACCCTTTATTAGTTACTTTTTCTATTTGGCAATTCACTTTGGAAGGTATAATTGTGCAGACACTAATAGAAGTGGAAAAAAAAAACCCTCCAGACAGTGGATGGTTCTGAGAAGTTTAACCTTCACTGTTTGCATGGTGACTATATCTGTAGTTCATCCTCATGCCAATAAACTACACATAGAAGCTGCATCGTCAAGAGTAAATTCTTACAATCACTTCTTCTTTTACTGCAGATAAACTCCAGGAAACACAAAAAAGCACACGAACTCAAGTAGTAAGGCCTTGTGAGTCTGTGCCCTGTGTTGCCATTACCTGCACTGGGTGAGCACATGAAAGCCACACTTAAAGCTCTCATTAACCGACCCTCTAATCAGTTTTACCGACCTCTGGTTTACTTACTGCAGCTAATCCTGGTACAATCTGAACATCAAACAGACAAATTAAGTCAAAAACAAGATTAAGGTTGGAAACAGAACATGACACACACCCACATGTATACGCACTTACACTAATCTTGGGTGCACATGCATGACAATTTTCAAAGATACTCCCAAGCAACCAAACTCACTCCCACGTCTAAATAGGCTGTTTTTCTAGCACTCAATCACCTCTATAGATGTTTGATTAAAACCGCATGAAGCTGGTGTGTAGTCCATAAAGAACAGATCAGATTCTCAATGAGCAGAATCAATGTTTACTCCTCCAGGACTTGTGTTACTTTTTCTCTTCTTAAAAACAAGGCCCTGTTCAGGACTGAAAAGGAGAGGCAGTGAAAGCAGCGCTGAAGACAATGCTCCCAAACAGTTAATGTGGACAGACAGAGAATAAGAATGGCACTTTGCAAACAGACAGCCAACAGAAAGAGCCGTGTGCTGAATAAAATGAGCTGAAACAAATACCAATACATCAATATTCATGTGTGAGATAAAGAAAATATGAAAGGAAAGGATTTAAAACAGGGAGCAAAGCCAGCGAGAAAAAGGTACTGGACCATCACAGTGTGATGTAGAAAGGTTAAGACAGGGAACGCTGGCAGGTGCATTACAGCTGAGAAAATGCAATGATTTTACAGTGGAGCAAAATGCTATTAAAAAAAGACAGCAGAACGAGTATTAGAGAGACATACGAAGAGACAGGAATAGTTACAGGACAAGAGATACAGTACGAGTGCAGCAAGAAGAAGGTGAGACAGAGAACAGCAGAGTCTGTGTACTCACTCCAAAAGTGACGCTCTTGACTGGCATGCCTGTTGGCCCTCCACTCTCTCTTTCTTACGTTTTCTGTTTCTCTCAAACACACAGCTGTCTTTTCTGTTGCCCCCTGCAAGTGCTGCGGTACAGGGCACGTAGACCCCCATCCAACGTAAACACGAAAACCACTCACACACACATATACACACGCCCAGACACACACACTTGAGTAAGCATGGTGGGTGGAGATATTGGGTAGGGTGGGGGTTGAGGGGATGGGGGGCCCAGGGGTTTATCTCTGGAGGAATGCTGCCTGTATCTAAGGACACACATTTCACACGCAGCCGAAAACAAATGGGCACCCCCACACTCTGCCCGTGGATTTCCTGCCTCCATCCGTGTTCCTTCTCGGCTCCATTTCCACTCATATTTTGAACTATCCTTACTTTTCTCATGTACCCCACCCGTTTCGTGCCCTTTTTCGGTCTTCCATCACACTCTGCTCTGCTGTCCACCTCTTCTGTCCCCTCCACCTTTCACATTTGTTGCACCCCGACACTCTGTGTCACCCCAACTTTATCCCTCCTTTCTCCTGTCCCTGCTTGCCCGCATGTCACGCCCATCGCTGTGTCTCCTGTATGTTTTGTGACAGCCAGACAATCAATTTTTTTCTAAGACCAGGCAGAATACCAGAATAGTGCAGAGTTACTGTGGCGAATGGGTGTGTTTTTTCCGAGTGGGTCCGTTTCAGTCTGCGAGGTGACTTACAGTGACAAAGCGCCCGGTGGGGGGGTTGCTGCCACCGCCCAGTGACAATGGGGCCAGACACATGGGGTGGAGGGGTGGGGGGGAGCACGGAGGGGCCAGGCTCTCAAAAGGCCCTGCCTCTTTTAATAAAGCGTCCGTCATTCCTCGCTTGAAAGGACCTCCTTTTCTCTCCCTCTCCCCTCCTCTCTCCCTCTCCTGGCTAAATGCTGGGAAAAGCACATCGCTGCCAAAACCATGCAGAGAGATAAATGCTAGTAGGAGAGATGAAGGAGGGGGCATGGCAGAAAGGAGGCTATACACTACTCAGTACCACTGGACCGTGACCTGGGCAAAAACATCACGTGGGACGTCTGTGCTGTCCACAGAATTGAGTTTGGACAGTGACGAGAGCTCCAGTGAAAAAGAATGTTGAGGCAGTGGACAACGAGTACTAATGCCCATGAAGACATGACAAATTATCCCATGCTTCTCCAAGAAGCGTACTAACATCAGCGTACTCTTGCCAAGCCAGCAGAGAGTAACGCAAATTATATGAGGGGAAGAATGATAACCTCTCAGATCCTTGTTGATAAGACTTTTTCCCCAAAGGTGTGGCAGAATTAAGTGAGTGATGAGACCCACCTGAGTTTTTCTCAGCAGGTGCAGTCAGCTTAAAAGTGTCATTGTTACTCATGACACAGTAAGACAATCAAGTAGTCAATAGTTTATGAGGTATTGTAGTAGGATTTTTGATTATGGTGCTTTGCAGGCTTTCCTGCAAGACTTTTCTTCCTTTTTAAGACAACTGTGTGACAGATGTTGTGGGTCAGAACTCACCTGTTCTGCTTACTAACCATACAGCTTAAATCTGTAAGAGCACTCTTGCAGGTGGCCTCATAGCGAACTAGTGGCCGACCAACTTTTCTTGTCCCTTCAGCCAGCTGCCCATTTATCAGGGTTTGATTGGCTAGTCATCATCCATGCGGCAAACATGGCCCATCCAATATAGGTGATTTCCAAACAATTTGATCTTTATGTCCTCTACGCTGGCATTTTCTAGGACTTCCTTATTTTAGACAAAATGATCACATAGACCTCAACCTTTAAAAGCTAATAACACATGAAGGATTCAACAAGGATAAATATATGTAAAGCATTGCTGTGCTTTATTTCTAATGCAGGTGAGAGTTTTTAAAGCTGTGTTATCAATCATTTAGTCCCCATCTAGGCTGTAACTCTTACACCCTTGCACAAAGATGTATTCTTATTTATTCTCTTAAAGAGACAGAGATCTAACTGAGAGTGATTTCAGGTCATTGTCGAGCTCAGGCCACACTGCTGTTTTGTAACAGGGTTGATTTAAGTTGGAGACAGACATGCCCTCTGCACCCTGTGTCACGCTCCTCTTGTTTGCAGGATAAAGGGTTGCGACTGTCCACGTGTGGTGCTTGCGGTGGTTTATTGCCCGTGTCCTGATGCTTCAGAGAACAGTGATCAGAGAGAAAAAAAACTGTAAAGAAAAAAAGCCACACACTGTAGTCTGTACCTATTCTCACTATTTCACACCACAGACCTAAAGTTAGCATTTTAGTATCAAACATATGAAGTAGCAATAGCAGTAGGAACTATACTGGTGGAAACCGGAGAGGATTCATTTGGAAAAAAAGAAGAAAAAAAAATCTTTAAGTAAAAATAACAAAATGCATTCTCTGAAGGCAACATTTTCAAAGCAGAAAACATGTGCATTATCAGTCATAATGACAAAACTCTATACCATATTCTCTTTGAATTCCAACATAATGCTATTTCTATGTAAGGTTGCACAGGTTCAGAATGCTGTAATGCCCCTCTAGTGGCAGCACAATGCTCTGCAGCTTTGGCCAGTAGCAGCTTCAAATCAGGGATGGGGTGGGTTGGGCTGATACTGCAGCCTTGGCAAAAACCTTACAGTCTCTCTCTCTCATACACACAAGTACACACACAAAACACACACATTCAGTGGCTTATCCTGTACTTCAGCACTTCCACACATTAAGCTTGCCTGGCTTCTGAACTGAGAAAAGAGCTATTTAATTCAGCGTAGGTAGCTCACGCTCATATACATACATAGTCAGGCGTACGGTCACCTGAACAAACGCACATGCGCCTCAATGTGACAAAGCCAGACTGACCTGTGGAAGACAAAAAACAGGAAGTTAGAAATACTCGAGGAAGGATAGCAGAAAAGATGAAAACAATAGAGAAGAATGACAGCCGCAATATGTCAGCACAGGACCGGGCTCCTATTAATCTTCATAAGTGGACAAGTAGAGTCAGGGAAATACAGAGGGAGGATGTGCACGAGGCGAGAGAAAGAGAATCACTGTGGAGAGAATATGTCTTCACAACTCTCCATGTCTCCCTCTCTTGTTTTGTATGTACGCAGTGCCGGAGCTCTTGCTGAGAAAATAAAGCATCTTGACCATCACTCACTACTGGGTTTGAGTCAGCCTCAGACAGAATCCGAGCAGCCAGACCATAATTCAATCAGTCTGATTAATAGACATAGAGGTGAAGTGGCCTGAGTTTTTAAACTCTATTCAGAACTAATGTACTGTCCTGAAACTACAAGATACGAACCCCACCAGGACGACGAGTTCACCTTCCAATGCTGATTTAACTCAATTTAAGTTGGGCATAATGCAATAAGATTGTAAGACCCTGAAGAATATAAACTCCATTGTTCCTCTGAGAAAGAGAAGCAGAGCAAGAAGTAAAACACTACATAACATTTTATTGTTACTTAGCTTCTGTCTTTAATGTCTAATTATTTTAGAGCTTTCTTGATGAAGGTTACAATGTGTCAATAAGAGTTTCATTTTTCTTTTATGTAGGCAAACTAAACTAAAGCCATTTTTAAAATAATAAAAACAATAATAAGAGGGCAATTTCTTGTTATTAATCAGCTAACTCATACAAAGACATAAATACCGTTCAAATCAGCAGGTTACTTTTCAGAAATTTATCTTTAACAAACTTTGTATATTGTTTATGTGGTAACTGCATAGTTACTACACTGTTGTGACAGCTACCTAGCTAGATTGTTACTGCAATATCTTCTTCTGTTTTCCATTTAATTTCCTGGTATGTCAGATGGTTACATAACAAAAGGACCAAACTCAGCCAAATGAGTTCAGTTAATGTATGACTGAAAAAAGTAGAATTACAAAATAATTTATTAATACACTTTAAAAAGGATTATATGCAAATGGAGGCACACAGTGACTGCCCGTGTCTTTCTGCACTGGGGTATGTTTTAAACCGGTCTAGGTCTTGTAGCATGTCATTAACATTTGTACAGGGACAGTGACATTTCCAAACATTCGTTTTCGGTTTGCCTTGCACCATCAGTCCCATTCCTCACCCCAGAGAGAGGAAGCAGCAAAGAATCCAAAGATGAAAGAGGAGACGAGTGGAAAGAGCAAGAGGTGCGCAACAAAGCGGAAACAAAGGGGTCCGGTGATAAATAAACACGCCTTGGGAGCGTCAGTGAGTCTGTGCTGCAGTGGATTTGTGCACAACATCTTCATTTGTTGCACAGTCTTGTTGACAGTATGACAGCATAATCTGCATTGCTTTGCTGAGTCAGACACCCACAACTCTATATGCATAAACTTCCTGTGTTATTGAAACTAAACTGGTGGAGCGACTGCCAACAGCAGTAAATGACCCATTCATACCCAAATACACAGGCTGCTCTTGATTAAAAAATGAATACATATTTGATGTGTCTATCATGTCGTTTTCCACTTCAGCATTTAATATCTTGCCTCTGGGGACAGATGTTGCAATTAAGGGAGACGCTCTTATCAATCAGTGCAAGTGGAGTCCAAAGAAGTCTTTTAAAGCTGGAGTCAATCACTCAGCTGCCTCTACTCAACAACTTTAGCACTGCCTTACATTTACAGATCCAAACACTCACACACTCATAGAAATACCTGCATCAATTAACACCACACACACACACACACACACACACACACACACACACACACACACACACACACACACACACACACACTTTCACCCACAGCGCATTACATGCAGATGCACACACCCTTTTCATTCAGCACACACACATACCCCAATCAACCACAACATTAAAACCACCACCTGCCTAATATTGTGTCAGCCCCCATCATACTGCCAAAACGGGTCCACAGGACCTCTGGGGGTGTCTGCTGTGCCAGGCACTGGGATGTTGGCAGCTGATCATTTGGATCCTGTGGGTTATGGGTTGTGGCCTTTTTGTATTCGGCTTGTTCTGACGTTCCTGGGGATAATTAGTTGGATTAGGATCTCGGAAGCTTGAAGCTAGGTCAATACTTGGGGTTCTCGGTCCTAACTTTAATTCCTGTTCATTTTTAGGCTGCGGCAGAGGTCAGCGTTCTGCTGGGAAATGCTGCTGCCATTGCCATATGGGCTCTGCTTGGTACAAGTGGACAGTTGGTGGCATATATTTAAGTAAGATCTGCATAAAAGCAAAAGGAGACACATTTTCCCGAAACTGAAGTATTGATATTTCTTTCTCCTGTCAGTAGCTTTAATGTTGTGGCTGAGGGGTGTACGTTGCTCACAGCAACCTTCCATAATGCAAGCATTCAATTCGGGCAGCGGTATACTCAAACTGAACAATGTCGTGCAACGTATCATCAAACAATGTTTGTAGGGAAGTTTAGATGTTTATATATTTTCTTACAACATTTGGGGGTGTTGAGAGATGCTAGTAATTAAAGTAGGGTGAGTGCATTTAAACCTGGATGTACAATCAAATGTGGCAGATATGCAACTCTGCCCAAACCATTAGGGGCCCAAGGCAGACACAAATTTCCATCAAGCTCCTTTTGCCTTTTTCTGAAGAACCAGGTTGAGGTGGCCATAAACATCAGAAATGAGTCAGAAATCAGAACTTATACTTCAGAACTTGTACTTATAAACAACTTTATTCTGAAACTTAAACCAGATATCTGTAAGTCAAATCACTTTTTTTTGGCTCTTTAATTTGAACTTCTGGTAGAGTTGGCCTAAACTAAAATACAGGAAGAGACTGTTTTACAATAACGGGAACTGATTTAATGACACAATCTAGTGTGTTTATTAAGATATTTTTATGGTGATGAATGAATGAAAATAAAATGCTGCATAACAAAATGCACTTAGAGTGTCTGAATTTGTTTGAGCATCTTATTTACTTCCTTGTGATTAAAAGCTGTCGAGGTATAGCTATAGCCTGTTTTACCTGTTTGTAAATTCAAATGAAACCATATGAAAATGACTGAATATCACTGGTGTAGAGAGCAGAGAGACTGGATTTCCTCCCCTGGTCTGCGCTGAACATTCACGGGGTTCACATGAAAATGTCAAACAGGGAGATTCTGTCTGTGAAACACTGAGACGATGTATCCTGGCCATTGTTAACGTATATATATGTATTTCACTTTTTCACTTTTTATTTCAGTCTTTCTCTGCTGGAACTATTTTTAGGCAGGTCACCAGGTCTTCATCACTGATAATGCAGACAGTGTGGAAGTAAGAATATGGGTACATGTTGAGGACGGGGAAGCCCACCATTACACCTCCTGTGTATAAAAGCATAAAGTATCTAACAAACTGTTGAATTCAGAGGGCTTTCAGCGGGCATTTTCTTTTTGGAGTATACTTCCACCTTTAACCATGCACTCTGCACATTCATCTTAAACACATGCACATGCACGCATGCATGCACATTAATTGTTGCTCACATTCTCTTTCTCACTGTCTTTTTGTCAGGTAAGGATACATATAAATAGTGGTGATGATATCTAAGATGCCTTTGGGTTTAAATGGACACAAACAAAAACAAATAGTGCAGTTGGAAAGTCCAACCAATGTAAAAAAAAAAAGTATATAAAAGAAGTAGTGGGTAAAGGTATTTGAGTTATGGAAGTCATCATTTGAAGGCAAATAATCCCATAAACAGAGGAGTGTAATATTGTGGGATTAAGCTAAAAAAAGAAGTTTTAAAAAACGTGTGAGCAGAAAGAGACATCTGGTCCTGGCTTCATTAAATCTTTAAAAGTTCAGCCTTAAGGTTATCATGTCAGAAATGTATGTTTACACTTACGTAGAATGGAAACAACATTTTGATTTATAAAAGATTGGATGAGGGACATACATATTCAGTGACCTAGCTTAGTATGGCTCCACTGAAAGCATTCTTTACAGGCCAGATTGTTCCCGTGAGGGATCTCACTATAGCAAAAAGCCAGAAATGATCAGTTCCTAATGGGTCAGCAAGACGAGGAGAGTCCTGCTCTCCTGTCTCCTCTTTAACGTTGGGCTGAGGCCAACTGAGACATTACACGACTTCTGCAGTCTGGCACAAAAGCAGTAAACCTTTAATCTGAATTCTGTGAAGCTGGTATCAGTAACCCTGGGACAAAAACCAGAGTTACAATATTTGAATGCGCCATGGCCTTTCACATGTAAATTACACTCTGCCCCCCTAGCCGAAACAAATTACAGCCAACTGCTGGTGGCTGGATATGAATGGGCTTCCTAATGTAGTCTACATCTACAGTGGGCCAGGGAGCAGCTGGAAAAAAGAAACTGAGACGGAGGAGAATTTATGTGACAGAGCAGGGTGTGATAGTTTGCTTTATTTCATATTAAATCTACAATGCAGCCGTACTGTGACGAATGGGGCTTGGCTCTCTGAGCATCTGTCTCCAAGGACTCACTGAGGGGTAATTAGAGCTGTGGGATGATAAGGGATATTCTCCAGCCCGGCCCAGCCCAGCCCTATCAATGGTGGCACAAGGGTTGGGGCTTTACACAAATCTGTGTACAGGAGGGGGCAGGGTAGGGTGGAGCACTGGATGAAGGGCTGGATTTTTTGTAAATTACATCAGCTCAGGGTAAGAGTCATGGTTTGTGGGACCTGTCTGAGTTTTATATCACCAAGCCAATCTGCATGATGCTGCTTAATGCTTTTGGACTTATTTGGGGTGACAGCTATGAACAAAACTAGCTGGAGTGAGCTTGCAGCAATATACAATGTAGGTTCATTCATTTTTGTAGCTTTGGTTCTACTGATTAAACATGTGCTAAAACTAGGTCTGACCAGGTCATAAAACAAAGTTACTATGATTTTAATATATGACACACGTCCAGTTCACTGCTAATTGTGAAGTATTTGCATAAAAGAAGCAGTTATTCAGGTTCACCCAGAATGTAAAAAGTCTTTACATTTCATTGGCTGGTTGTTCAGTTGCAAGAATTATTTTTACACACCAGCAAAGCTTTACAAAAACAAAATTGGGGGGGGAAAAGAAGCTGCTTGTAGCCAAACTGTGAGAAAGACTTTATGTCATGTTTAGCACTAAACAAGTTAACCTATTGTAGCTGTGAGTCTTGCTTTTGTAGCTCAAAAGTGAATTCTGATTTCTCTTCTTTGCATTTATGTTTAAGACAGTTTTTCAAATGTCCTCCAAACGAGACTCCGACCGATGTTATAAGGCCCAACATAACAGCAGAAATGTGTTTACAGTTTGGCCTTTTTTTACAGGCTTAAAATTCGTCCTTAAAGTGTGCAATAATAGATGAGTGGCTGTTCTGACAAACACGCAGATGCTAGCAAAGATGATTGAAGCTGTGAGGCTTCTGATAGGCTTCTTCACTAACTAACTATGGAATCACTGAACTGGACCTTTTCAAGGTTTTGGTGTCTTTTAGTGCCTTTTGATGCAATGACCTGGCCAGATTTATTGCTTGCTATATCTTTAATTGCACATGAGTGCTCCACTTTTGGCTAGTGAAATTTTATTATTATATTTGGATGTTTATTTGCATATATTTTTGTCTGTGTGATGATCATCACATGCAGTTACAAGATCTATATGGATGCAAATCGCTAATAAAGCTTTATGTGTTAGCTTGCCAGAATTCCTGACTCCTAAAAATCATCATAGATGCAAAAATGAGTTTTTTCTATTGGACTTTTATGTATATTGTCTATGATTAAAACAAACTAATTGTTTAGAACCTGAATAATCAAAATCCTCACATTTGTTGCTTTGTTAGATTTTGTCAGTTTTATTACATTTTCAGACCTACAGTGTTAGAGACTGATAAGTGGGAAGCAGACATCTTTTTGCAGGAGCTTGCTTTATGCCACTACTGCTTTCCTCTGCTGCAATAGCTAAGGGCACGTGAGAAGACTTTTACTCAGGTAACAGGTGCTTAAATGTTCATGCTTACAGCCAGCAATCACACTAACCCTTCCCAAAAAGACTTAGGAACTCTTTATTGTACAACCCACTTGATGATTATTATGTTTACGTAAGCCATCAGGGTTTTTCCAAAGTGGTAATATTTATAACCAGATAAACGCAACGCTATATGGACAATGACTACAAACCTAACAATATATTTCTAGCTGTGACAGAGAGAAATAAATAAATAAAATATCAGCTTTCACACATTCAAACAAAAGATAAAAGAACATTCAAAACAATAAAGGAAAAATACAACTGGCCAGTGCACACGCATTCAAGAGCATAACCAAGGGAAGGACTCCATATTGTTGTATGCTGGGCTGCTTTTCATGATGGTGTGTTTTCTTGATGGTGTTCAATGTGCTCAGCTCACCTTGTTTTTTTAAAATATATTTGTTCTTAAGTCGCTGCACTTCCAAATGGTTTACGTACATAACTGTGTAAGATGAGAAAAGTTTAACTGGGTTTCTGTGAAGGGTAACCCAATAGTGCTCCAAAGTGTTTGGGAGCAATATGGAGGTAAGGAGAATAGCTTTAGGAATTTCACACGGGAGCAAGGGGGAGCTAGGATCTGAGGGGAAATCATCAGGGGCAAGAGTCGTCTGGAGCAAGTTTCCCAGCAGCCTTATTGCACTTAGATGATCTTTCCTCCAACAAGTGACAACGGATTCAAGATCATCTACTAGATGTGGTGCAATAACACCTTGGGCAAACCTATCCCAGACTGTTTAAACAGATAAAAACAGACAAAACACAGGAACAGCACATGACAAACATAGTGACACATAAAATACGCACAGACACAATACACAACACTGACACATCAAAGGCACGGGCAAAGGCAGGCAACCAGGCAAGACCACAACACTGACAGCACTTAACAGGAACATCACAGGACAGACATTCAGACTTTCTTCTAATACACAGATCGAAGCCATGCAAGGACGGAAAAGCATGCACACAAACTCACAGAACAAAGAGATCAACTCCCGACCAAAGCACATCCCCGCACTCTCGCTCTCACACACACCCACACGAACTTTAAACTAACCCTAAACACGAACACAGAATGACACAAGCATATTTTAGAAATCAGAAGAACCCACAGGAAAAATACTTGGACTGTTGTCTGTTATCTCTACTGTGAACTGTTGTGCAAAGTACTTTTTTTTTCCATAGCAGGAAGCGCATACCTATTTGTAACTCGTATGAAGCATTTTAAAAGTACATCAAAGCTATATTTTCCCCGTGGACTCTTGTCTTGTAATATGCTGCTTGAGAACATTAATTTCAGAGAAATCACAGAGACGATATCCAGATTAATATCCACACAAATACACACTAAGGTTATATGTATTACGTTTAACTGAAAAGAAGGAACGCAAAAACAATAACAAACCAAATCAAATAAATTAGGAACAGCACGTTAGTACGATACGTCAAGCAAAGACAGGAACAAAGAAAAAGCTCCAGCCTGATCCCACGACACCTGACTGAATCAGCTCACATCACAACGGCAACACTAGAAAGTCAAAGGAATCAGAACTACAGTACCATAAAGCAACACATCACAAAAAGAAACAAGAGAGATAAAGATAAAAAACAACAACAACAGCAGAGCAACAACAGTGACACAAACTTTAAGTGACAGATACAACATTTGTCATAAATACATAATATATACATATAGATATAAAGAAAGAGGAAAAGCCAGATATACGTGTTGCAGATATTTACTTCATCATCATAGTGCCATACTCCTTGGCCATCCGGCATCTCAGAGCTCACACTACTGTCCTGATCGATTAGCCAGCGATGCACGGCGTGGGCCTAAAAGGACATACGACATAAAGACAGAGCCCGGTTAATCGCAGCAGTGAGAAGCAGAGATGGAGAGACAGAAAGGAAGAGGGAGGGCAGAGGAGGAGAAGCAGCACGGACAGAAAACAATGACAAGGAAATGATCAAAAGATTCAGGAGGAGGAACAGGTGAACATCAAATTGAGACACGGAGAGAAAACTAGGTGGAGCGAGAGGAGGACGAGGAAACCAACCCCACCCTGCCCCAACCTATCCCATCCCACCTTGCTTGTCAAACCCCACCCCGACCCCAGGAAAGAACTCCCCTGTGGGAAACAGGCCAGGTTACAATGAGTGGTATGAGCGAGATGTAGCACGACACGAGGTGGGAGGTAGGCAACACCGCTATGATGGCGATGGAGGTGGGTCTGGTGTTGGTGGTTTTTGGCTCACAGATGGATTGAGTGCGTCACTGTGGGAGAGCTGCAACTTACACACCGGAGTGAGTCGGGATTCCTTCATATCACACTTGTGCGAGTGGCACCGGGACAAAACTGCAGTGTACTTACCCTGAATGTTCATATAGAAATGCGTAACCACACAGAGTATGTGCCGTACACCACAACACCACAGGAAAAGACACCGAGCAATCTTAAGCACAGAAAGAAAAATAACATAAAGACACCAATGACAGTGTGAGTGCCTCCACATTAACACAGATACATCAGTAAATCCACAAAGGTGTGAAACAGCAAGAGTGGCTCAGCCAAAAGTAATTTAGGAAAACAGCCAACAAAATTGCATGAACTCTTGACCAGATAACCAGATAACATTTGGGTTTTTTTTCCAGGACAACTGTCTGCTCCTCTCAGAGAATCAAAGTACAATAAAAGAGACAGTGTCCCAAACTTCTCCAGACAGACAGACAGCGAGACGTCTGCTCAGACTCCTTCAGCTAACATTTAAATCAAGCACATACTGCAGCCGGTCTAGTCCCGGTCACCCTGAAACACACATACAGGATCTCATACGCATGCACCAAACCCCATCTGTTACCCTCGACTGTTGTCGTGTCAGCACCAAAAACAACCGAACACAGCTCCTTTCGCGAGGCTTGCTGCCCCGTGTGGCAGAAATACTTGTCAAAATATGCAATGGGGTGAAATCGCAGAATGCAGGGATTAATTACCCTGTCATAGCTGCTACTGCACATTTACTATTTACTTTACGCAAGCAACTTTACAGTTTTTAAGATGCAGTGATGCAGGCTGTCATACCAATGGGCATTTAGCACATAAACTGTCGGCTGTCGGCATAAACTGCCCGGCTACTTTAATACTGAACGCAGAGAGGGAGAGTGAGGGTGTTACATAACCACATACGAGGGTACACACATCACAAAACTCACTCCCGGGCGGCTGTCTTGTTTAAGCCTTCAACAAACCCATTTGACTTCCAAGAGATCTGTAGCCTAACCACGTAGACTGGCTCCTGCAAATCTCGCCCCAGTGCAAACTTGACTTTAAATACAAAATCAAAACACAGTCCAAATGTATTTTATACTGTAACTTGGTGTTAACCATGATTATAATTTAAACCCATATTCTAGCATGCGAAAAAATCCCTTTAAAGGATAAAACCTGTTTGTTTTTCCTCATGCGTCATATTTGTAAGGAATATTTGACACGAGAAGCAAACAGACACAGAGGGGTCAGGACCTTCTCCATCAGGTTTTGTGACTGCAATGACAGATACTGTTAAACACATAGCAGGGAAGAGGAGGGCACCACACAGGAATAGACAGAGCCAGCTCAAGGGTATAGTGAATCAAACGGTGACAGCAGAGGCCAAAGCCTCTGTTAGGACACCTGAAAATAGACAAAAACTAGCAGAAAAAGGCAGCCAGAAGGCACTGTAATTTTCGCTTTGCAGGAGCCAGCTATAAAATATAACTGCCGTATCGGAGCTTGGTCTCAGGCCGTACATGGGAAAGCAGGTGTGGAGGAGATTGCTTGCATATGTGTTAATGTCTGTGTGAGTGTGCATGTGTGGATTTGATGCACAGGGGCGTCAAGAGTTTGTGGTGAGTTACTGAGCGTGTCAGCTTAGAAGAATAATTGGATTAAGTAGCAGACGGCTAGTGATGACAGCGAGAGGGGAGTTGAAGGAGTTGAGGGGGAAGAAGAGGAGGAGTAGGGTAGACAGACTGAGGCAGAGGGGGGAGAGAGGTACTGATAAGTAAGTATAACAGGCCACTTGCTGTGGAGCCTCTGGGAGCCACGGGACAGTGAACAGACACGCAGAGGGAGCTCAAACCGTTACGCTGAAGATTAGAGCAATAAAGGAACAACACTCATAGTCTCTGAACAACTAACTAGCAGCCTCTCGGGATTTAGCATGCTTTACATCAAACTCCAAGACCAAAAGAAGGCAACCGATTTGAGTCATGAAAGAGAAAGTAGATATTTATTTGCTTTCTATATGATAAAGAGTACCGGAGCAGAGTCGTTCTGTTACCCTTCCACATTTGCAGATTGTCCTCCACAGTGTCAGCTGGCAAGGCAGCACTGATCATACAATTTATGACCACAGCCAAAGGAAAAGGACTGTGAGTCCAAGAAAGCGTTGTATTAAAGAGAAGATAAGTATGGAAACCGTGAATCTACTCATTAAATCCACAGACACCGCAAACATAATTCAAAATTCCCTTTATGATTGTTTTGTTTGTTACCAAAGCTGATTTGTAACTGTAGGTTACTGAGGTACAACTTCTTACAGTCAGATGACAAAATGACACCATTAAATGAACAAGACAAAGATATAGAGTACATCTGCTAAACGATGGCTAGTCAGCTGTTCATGGACTTACATGATGCAGATGATGACAATCAATCACAGATTGGTCCACTGCACTTCCAGTTACTTTCCCACACAGGCTCTTACAGAGTCACCATCTCGTAAACTGGAAGAGGTTTTAAATATACAACAATTCATAAAAAAATGTCAACTGTTTATGCAGTCGGATGACTGCTTAAGTGAACTGCACTGTCACTGTTTTTTGCTTCACCAACCAGTTAAGGCATCAGTCACGCAAGCCTACTGGTGACCGATCAGAGACACCATGGTAACCACCGGTTGCTAGGGAAAAGTTAATATCTGCTGACCAGTTGTTAGGTGAAACCAGTGGAAAAGTGGTATGTGGCGCTGCACCTAAAACCTCCTTGTGATTGCTTTGGCTGTTTGCTTTCATTGGCTGTAGTTTCTATGAAAGACGCCAACTTGTCTGCAAACATTTGCATACCACTTGCTAACTGGTAGTGAAAACTGTGAAGAGCACAGCACAGATTGGAAACTGAGACAGCTTACCTTCACGGTAAAAGCTGTGTGTTCTGAAACATTTTAAGAACAACTATCACTCTGAAGTTAAACGTTCTCCATCTCAGGTTTTCCCTAGCGACAGGAGGTTGAGATTTAAACCTTTGAATCAAATGAAATCACTTAAATTTTCTCACAATCTGCAGATAAATTCTTGAGTTTAGCCCAAAAACCTGAATAGTGAAGTCACAGTGATAATAAAGCATGAATTCTTCTTGCACTTTTTAGTACAAGACGATACAAAAACGTGCTGTTTATTGCCCATGTTCAATTTTTTTTCACTCACATCTTGGTAACTGTGACTTCACAATGAGTCTTAATGATGAAAGTCTCAAAATAAAGAAAACCGAAGAAACATTTAACTCAAAGTTCAAAGATGAACTTTTCTTTAACTTCATGATCTCAATGGCTTGTGTACTAAAGCTTGGAAACAAAAACAGAAGCAAATTTATCATTATACTCGTAAAGAAAAAAACCAGGTTGCTTGTACTATAACGGCATTTTCTCAGATTCTTCGATTTAAAAAAATAATGAAATCAAAATCAAGTCAAGGTCAAACATAAGCAGCCAGTCTCATTATTAGCATATTTGAAATGCTATATAACTGACTGAGCTTGTGTTCACTCAGCAGAGAAGTGGTGTGCACAAAGCTTTGCTCCATTTTAATAAGCATGCTACACATAAAGAGCTGCTCTCTGGTGCTCAGTGAATCTGCACAGCTTCAGTATCTCTTTGTGAAAATAGTCCATATGAGAAAATTACCGACTCATTAGGAAGCAAGTACCTTTCTCAAAAGAGCTACTCATTGTTCCCGTTTGTTTTGGTCCTGAAGTGCAGCGGCTTCTCTCTTGATCGTCCACCTTCCTGCCCATTATCCCCGAGTACAGAATAAATGTCAAGTAATCAAGCTCTTAATGTCACAGGTCAAAGTAGGCCAAGAGTTCCTTGTGAAAGGCTGACACAGTATCTAAACTAAATGGATCTCTACTAAATAATTCAAACAATCAAGCAAAGTTATAACAAGAGCACATTTTCATTGAGGTGGCGGATGGCAGAGCGCTACTAGGAATACCGTAAGACACCTGATTTATCTGGTCTCCGATTCTGGTTTCAACACGATCTAAACGACCACAGCAGGAAAGCATAGGGGACATGAGATGTGATAAACAACACAGGTGATTAAAGAGGAGAAATTGGTGTGTGGAGCTCAATGGAGAGTAGAGAAGTGGGAACAAACAAACAGGAAACCTTAGAAAATGCACTGAAAAGGTTAAGCAGATTTAGAATCACTTTCTTTCTGCAGCTATTTCCAGTAAGGCTGGCTGATAAAATACAAAATTTTTACATACAGTGGCCACATGAATCAATGCAAATATGCTCCTTTAAAATCAATCAGCCATATCACCAATTTGTCTGTGTTCCTATTAAAGAGGGAAAGGCATGCTTAACAATGTCATAAAATGATCCAATTATTATTTTACTTATGTTCTCAGAGCTCATACTCGCAAATCCCTTGTTATCTAGAACCAGCTGCTCTTGAATATTCCCAGATCCAGGTTTCATGTATAATTATTGTTGTTAGTGGCTGTAATACATATAGTATACTTTGTATCGTGTGGACACCAGTTTGGTCACCTGAAGCTGTTTAAAATGTGCTATAAAAATAAACTTTAACTTGACTACATATATATGTTGCGCTGTCCTTACAAAACAACTTAATCCTCAAGTGATGCAATGCTGTCATTACAGATTTTTTTTGCTGCTCTATATAAAAAAGGACAATCTTATAATCCCCTCCAAACAAATAAATAAAACATTGCTGCTTGAAAGAGCCGGGCAAGAGGTTTTACATGTTAGCAAGCATAAATGAGTGCAGATATAGAAGAGGAGTCTTCCAGAGTAAGAGAGTAAAAAGTCCATCGAGAAAGAGCGAGAGAGGAGGAACAGGAGAGTGCTGCAGATCTCAGCCTGATTAATAATGCATCGCAGGGAACTGCCAGCTCTGTGCCCAGCAGCAACTAGCCTGAGCTCCATCAGCAGAAGAGAGGCACTTTCTGGAGGGACACAGGTGGAACTGCCAGGTGGGATGAAAGGAAAGGTTGGTGCAGTCCCCTCCACCTCTCACCTCTATCCTCACTTTCTATCTAGCGCTCCATCTGGGTTCATATTCTGTCTGTGTTTGGTGCGCACTGGTGTGTGAGCATGATCAAAGTCACTCTCTAAATCCTTTAGCCCCCATTTCAACTTTTAACTCACACATTCAGATTTCACAAAGATGAAAAAAGAGCAAATACTGGAGCGTAAGACAGACACAAACACAGCTCAGGAATTAGTAATGCTGTTGGATTTTTAAAAAAGCAGAGGTTTATGATTGTGACTGATTATCGACCTCATAAGGTGAAATTATATCAGTGTTGTGTGCAACCCAAGTGTTAAAAAAAGGCTTTATTGCATGTTTAAGCAAAGGTCCCCAGCTACCCATGTGCTGTAGCTGTGTTTTCCTGGTTTGACCCTTCACTGTCACATTTAATTGCACTGGATTGCATTACACACTAAGAAGGTCTCCCTTTCTGTCCACACCTTCTCAATTCCTCCTCTCCTCCCGTCTGCTTCTGTCCCTATGGAGGTCAGAGGTCATCAAAGCAAAAAGATTACAAAAGATTAAGAAAGAAAGATCACAGCACACAGACTCCAGACTGCTTTGATGTCCTCTGCAGAAGAAACAAAGTGCACCATCTTCTGATCTTCTGTTTTATTTCCTAATTTTCTTTTTTCTCTGGGGATTGTTGAGGCGGTTAGTAGAAGCTTCTGTTGTAACAAGAAACAACCTTTTGAGCACTCGTACGTGTGACAGCGCCATTTCTAATGTAAATAATTATATTGGTGCAGCAGTGGTAATGAATACTGTAATATTTTAAGTTCTGTTAAATAAGAAGGTATAAAAACAAAGAAGACACAAAATTGAATAATGGGAGGGTAAGGGAAGCTATTTTAAATGAGATTATGGGTTTTATCAATGACATGTCATACCCCTCCCCTTCTATTTTTTCCTCTTCTCACTGAAAGCCGTTGCTCGTCCATCACATATTCTTTATATCCAACATTTCATTACCATAATAGAAAACATGCATGGAAAAAAAAGATAAATTCAAAGAGACAGCGCAGCCAAAATCCTGGATTTGAGGGGCTTATTTTCATCTTTCTTTCTTGTCTTCTATTCTTTTATGTTGCTCTTTTCTTTTCGCTCACAGAAATGGAAAGAGACATGCCTTTTCTTCCAGCCTGTGCCTCATTATGATGCTTTTCAGGTCTGCTCTTTTGTATGGGGCCAGCCCAGAGCCATGCACATGCATAGCGGAGCAGCCGGTGGATTACCCAGGCTCACGTCAACACTTCAACAGAACCACCTACCACTCCAGCGAACGCCGCTGCCAAGTGTACCATGAATGTTATATGCTTTAATAAGTGTAGCCAAAAAGCGATGCCAAGACTAAACCAACGGGACCTGCAGCTGTACCACAGACATCAGCATGGACAATAGATCTAGGTCTTTAAACCAGGGCACAGCCGTCACAATGCCGGACAGAATGCATCACAGTTCAGCGATGGTCTAGTCACACGGAGCATCTAACAGTCTCTAACTGAATGCCAATAAGATTGGATTTTTTTTTCGTTACTGAAAAGCCTGAGGTCATTGTCTGCTTTGAAGCTTTCAGCTTATAATCAAACATTATTCATCAAACGTGGTCAAATGATGCATTTTAATAGAAAAGTCTGGAGGCAACACAAAACAAAAGAAATGATAGACGATAAAAAAGAAATATGATAAATACAGGTGGTCGGTGTAAAGTTAAAAATTGCTGTAAAAAGCAAAGAAAAAGACAAAAAAAATCCTGCTACGTTTTTCCAGCACTGAGACGCATAACTCTGGATTTATCTGTGTCAGCAATTTTTCACGTGGTTACAAGAGCAGCTACTCACATTATGAGGTGCTTTCAGGCAAAGATATCCCCGCATAAAGCTGTATATCCCTGTGCAAAGGAGAAGCTGTAAAACCAGTGGCATGCTAACAAAGAGAAAATATTACCAACTAGCTGGTGAATGCAGAGATTCATTTAGCGGCAAAAGAGCTCTATAATATGCTTGAAGCAAAACAGAGGAAAAACTAACTTAATGAAAGTTTAATATGCAAAAATGACACATTTTGCTCTCACACGCTGGTACAGGAAGAAATACTAGGCTGCATTTTCTATGTGTGCATGTTCTTATTCATGTGTGCATATATTTTACGTGTGTACACCTGTGCTCAGCAGTTATCCAAACAGAGCAGGAGGATTTGGCGCTCATTTGTCACACCTGCACTATCACCTTCTGTGGCTTCCTCCTGGGACAGAGAGACGGATGCTCTCTCTATCGCTGCTACATGTAACGCTTGTTAAACCCCTTAGCTGTAGCAAGTCGCCCTTTCTCCATCTCACGACTGTATTTTTTTGTTTCAGCACGCACGCATAGACTACACAGACAAAGTAAATCCATGCATGTAAACACACATATGGTCACTGCACAAATAGAATATTTAATACGTTTTGAACCCACAGTTTTGAGGAACTTTTTTAAGTGTTTCAAACATTCAGACTCATCATTATTAAAGAGAACTGCACCTGTTTTGCTCTGCACATCTAAGCCTGACTCCAGGAAATCATCACTTGAGGTAAATGATCAGATATCACACATCTCCCTCAGGAGCCACAAAGGTTTCATGCAGACATGCTGTAGCTCTGTCTTTTATGGAAGCCCATTTCCGCCACTAAAAAAAAAAAAAAAAAAAAAAAGGATCCATAACTCAAAATTTCGAGTTACTTTCCCGAAATTTTGACATATTAACTCGAAATTTCAATTTATTAACTGAAAACTTTGAGAAAAGTAACTCGAAATTTCGAGTTAGCACTGCCAATCAGTAATCTACGTGAATGATGTCATTTCCTCGTTACCCGGAAGCTGAAGCCCTCAGCTACAAATGTTACAGGTAAGCTACCGGTATTACATCCAGTCGTGAATGCACAGATTGCTGAGTGTTTTCAGCCTGGCTTCACAAATGATGAAATCCCTGTGTTATTAGCTGAATCACATGGTGTTACTATCAGCAAACCTACTCGCGATAGCGCTAATTTGTTGGGATCCGTTTTTGAGTGCGCGTTCCTCTGCGCCATATGCATCCGGGTAACAAGAAAGCGACCTCATTCACGTATATTTTTGATTGGCAGAGCTAACTCGAAATTTTGAGAAAAGTAACTCGAAATCTTGAGTTATATTTCTCGAAATTTCGAGTTAATAAGTCAAAATTTCGAGAAAATAACTAGAAATTTCAAGTTATGGATACTAGCTGTTTTGTTTTTATTTAGTGGTGGAAACGGGCTTCCATAGTCTTTTACCAAACACAACTTAAATCCACCTAAAGTAAATCCTGGCATCTGGAATTTTCAACACTCCTGAGACTGTTCATATAATACGAGTGCAGGCAAAAAGCTGACATAGATGGCCGCCGCAGTGCTCTTAAGATGAAACTTTATTGTGAGCATCCTTGATTAGATTCACACTGGGGTAATTGACTCTGAAGGGTAATATTCTCAGCAGGGAAAACGGACAAAAACTGCAGCCAGTGAGCTATGAGGGTGAGAGACAAAGCATTAAGTCTGTCAAACCCCACAGAAAAACTGATTTGTCTTCCAAACTTTCAAAGAAAGAAAAGCCTACAAACTGAGCTCTCACATCAGAAACTGTGACAGGGAAAGAAAATTACATTCAGAAAGCTTTAATGTGACACCTACAAGTTTGACGGAAAGCTTTCGCCATTTGCATTGTTGTGTTTGTCTGTATGGTTCATTCATAAGATAAAAAATATAGCAGTGAATTATCACAAATACTCTTCCTGACAGCTTTATCATCAACTGTGTACTTTTACTCACTGATTGGATTCCCACAAAGCTGGTAACTAGCTTTCTTGTTAGCAATTTAATATAGATTTAAAAAGACATAATTACCTGTTCAAGATGAAAATCAAAGTCAAAAACAAGCATCAGAATGGGGAAGAAAAGTGATTTAAGTGACTCTGAATGTGGCGATGGTTGTTGGTGACAGATAAGCTGGTCTGAGTATTTCACAAGCTACTGATTTACTGGGATTTTTCAGACAGCCATCTCTAGGGTTTACAGAGAGTGGTCCAAAAAAGAAAAAATATCCAGGTACAGCTGGGTGAAAATGCCACAGATTGCAACAAAGGTATGTAAAAGAGCAGTTCTAGATGCCTAAGAGGTGGACCCTTTAAGCAGAAACCCACACCGGGTGTCACGCCTGTCCGCTCAATACAGGAAAATGAGACTACAGTTCGCATAGGAACACCAAAATTGAACCACAGTCGAATGAGTCTCAATTTCTGCTGTTTCTACATTTGAATGGTGGGGTCAGAATTTGGAGTAAACAACATGAAAATATCCATCCATGCCCCCCTGCATCAATGGTTCAGACTGCTGGTGGATGTTTAATAGCATGGGGGGCATTTTCTTCCTTAGTAACAACTGGGCATCGTTTATATGCCACAGCCTACCTGAGTATAACTGCTGACCATGTCCATTAGGGCTGTACCATATCATATCGTGCACAATAATATTGATATAAAAGGTACCTGAAAGGCGTGCCTAATAAAGTGTCCATTGAGTGTAGAAACACTGTTTTGAAAAGGAAAGGAGTGACGTACAGAGGTGAGACAAAAGTTGTCCCTCCTGCTGTTACCAGTCTGACTTTAGAGAGACTCCTCCATGTGCCAACTCCTGCTTTATGTCTGTGAGGCTGCAGTACTGCTGCTACTGGTAAAGGTTTCTGTGCTTCTCTGCATGTGTGAGAGCAAGGATATGAACACACAGGGAGTCATGATGAAAACGCACAATGTTACATTAGAAATATCATCAAGCTGTAAAAGAGTCTTAGAGGAGGACACAACAAAATCACCCAAAAAATGGCCCACATTTCTGCAGCTCAGGGCGATGCCACAGCTGTGACAGCCACAGAAAGCTAGTGCATTTATTACTTCTAATAGACCTCTGCCCATGTGAAAGAGTCTAAGTGCACAATATTAGGCGATATATGATGGGTTTGAAATGATGGGCAATAAAGATTTTTGGGGATTCGCATGCAGCCAAATTCTTTAGAGGAAATCGAGACAGATTAATAGAAGATAACAATAAAGGTATGCAAAAGAGCAGCTCGTAACTGAATCGGCAGGAGGTATGTGTTTGAAAGACGTCATTGGATTGCTTTACTGATCAGCTGGTGAAGATGAAAAACAGTTTTTGAAACTAATTTGAATAAATCATGACTGTTTTGTTTGTTTTCTGTGGCAAAGAGAATGAAAAGAGTTTTACATTCAAAACCTTTTACGGTGCATCACTCTTACACTCTTTCTGCAGTCTTTTTTCACATATCTATCTGCAGTATTGACACACACACACACACACACACACACACACACACACACACACACACACACACACACAGATGAGCTGTTGCAAAGCCATTTTCTATGCGTTCATGAAGAGGGCACGTTGAGCTCCTCACTGCAGTTCTTCCCTGACTCTGTAGTCAGCACAAACGGCACGTGGCTTAAATCCACACCCATGTGAGAAACACAGGCACACACTCATACCTTCACATTCAACTTAACAGTGCTGCAGCCACGCACGAGCCTGCACAGATTACCTGCGTGTAAATCAGCGTCCTCGTAAAGAAACGTCTAATTGCTCACATGCAGTCACACACAGCGAGCAAGCTGAATGCATCTAAAAATAGCAACCCACTGGCACCCCCACCATCATCACTATTCTATTCATCATCCCTTATCAGCAGTGTGGGGCTCAGTTGTTGGACAGTCAAACCGCTTTCATGGAGCTTTCCTAGTCTCTCCATTGGCACAGACAGTGATATCACCATACCCTCTTTTCAATTCTTGTCCTCCATCTCTTCTCTCTGATATTTCCGTCTTGTATCCCTAAGCCCCTTCCCTTTTCTTTCCCCTCATACTCTCTTTTTCTCTCTCTGGATTCTTAGTGGGAATGACATTCACTAAAGTGCAGAAAGAAAGATGAGGGAGAACAGGAGGTGACATCCCAGAGGACAACTTTTACCTTGGATGAGTAGACCTATAGAGACAGAAGATGTCATAACTACTACTAACATAACAGATAAAAGCAGATGCATCAAAGAGATGAATAAGGGAGTCCTTTTTTTGGAGAACCAACCCTGAGAAGAACAGCTGATTTCTGTAATGGAGTAATCTGCTTATATCAAGTGATTAATCTTTACAGTAAGTCTGAATTATCAGGAAACACTAAAAATTAAAAAATTTTTAAAAAATTTAAAAAAGGACTGAGATGACATTTTGGTATTGTTTGATGAACATCTACAACTGAAAAGTGTTAGGTATACTGAACAACATGTATCAAATGCTCAGTATTGAGAAGCATTTTTCATCCACTTTCCCAGTTCCAGGTGGCGGGCAGGGGGACTGGAGGCTGTCCCATCTGTCACAGGGCGAAAGGCAGGGTACACCCCTAAAGGTCAGCAGTAACACTGAGTTACTTCTGACAATTTACCTTCAGAGTGCCTTTAATAAATTATTATGCCCATGAACATCATCTCCTGGTCAAAATGGTTGTGCTATGATTCCCAAAACTGAACCATAGACGGACGAATGATGATGTTGTTTCATCTGAGAATAAACATGTAGTAAAAATGACTCTTACAAAGTGAGAAACATGGTTCAGATTAATGCAAAGAAAAGGTTATATGCATTTGTGTTTGTTCTTTTTCATTTGTTGTACAGTGACGTTAACACACTGCCACTTTCTGGCTGTAATATCAGCATCATAAACTCAGGGATGCTATCTAAGGTTGGGCGATTGGACGAATATATTGACTATTGATGATAGGCTTTCACTGATCATTTTCACAAGGGCAATTTATTTAATTATGTATTGATAATACATGCATTTATATTACATGTCCAAAGACATGCAGTTAGTGGGGATAGGCTAATTGATCAATCTAAATTGTATAGGTGTGAATGCGGGAGTGAATGTGAGCACGAATGGTTGTCTGTCACTGTGTGTTGGCCCTGCGACAGACTGACAACCTGCCCAGGGTGTACCCCGCCTCTCGCCCAATGACAGCTATCATAGGCTCCAGCATCCCCTGCAAACCTGAAAAGGATAAGTGGAAGCGAATGTATGGATGTATTTATTTGCCCATGAGTACGTTTGCTAAAAATGTTGGGTGAAGCTCAGAGAAGCAGCCAACGGAAAAAATAATAGCGCTCTTCCAGCTGTGGGCAAATGCACCCTCCCCAGATGGCGCCCAAATGTAGCGATTCATTTGCTCAAACTCATAACAGACGGAAAGAAAGGCAGTAGCCCATGTTCAGAAAAAAAATGTATTTAAGTAAAAAAAACAACCCATAATGGTGGTGAGAGAATCAAAGAGAACTGTGCTTACAGGCCGATCCAGTGTTTGTCTGTCTTACACACTTGACCACACAACAAATACAAAATAAAACAAAAAGCAAGTTAAAAATCCAAATGTCTCTTCCAGCGAACATAAAAAAATCTCAGACGTAAAGTTAGGTCTTTTGTGCAATCTCAAATAAGTAAATAAATAAATGAATAATCCAAAAAGTAATTAATCCCGAAACAAACAAAGATGATAAAATATTCCCTCCAAACAAAACGTATAGAGTCTAAATGCGCAAAGCAGTCCGTGCACAATTACATTGCTCCGCCCATCAAAAGTCACCTGCTCGAATGTATCGCCTATCGTTGGTTATTGGACTGACGATTGACAATTTTTCCCTTTTTTTTCTTGCTAGAACATCTAACAAGCATGTCCGGGAAAACCTTCATTTTGGGATTTCTTTTGTCAGTTCACTACTCTGACAAGATACAAGTCCTCTGCAAAAGTGTTATCTAAAAAAAAAAAATCCAAAACAAATCCAATTCCACACCCAGACTTCAAAGATTATTCATCACACATTGTTCAGCTCCACAACATGTTTCACAAAATGCGGCGGGAAAAATGTTCTTCCTGGCTGACAAGCGCAAACAAAACAGAAATAACCGGAAAATGAAAAATACCTCATCGGAGTAACAGCGGGTTATAAAAAATAGTCTTTGCTTTAAAGTTATGCAGAATCGAATAGTTATAAGACTAATATATCACTTGATTTGGTGGGTTGCCTACAAAATGCAAATATGATTTCAAAATACAATTTACTTGTTACACATGATTGATGCTTATAAAATAGAGCAATGATGATACCGCAGTTGCACCTGGAAGAAAAGAAACTGGAAAAAGGAAAAGAAAAGAAAAAAAACAAGTCTGAGTCATTTTATAACAGCCAGAAATGATGCATGATGTTGGCTGCAGGTGTGAATCGGCTCCAAAAGTAGGTTAATAAACCTAATGGTGAAAAACGAGGTGACAATAAACTAATTGGCTGACAGAGCTCTTTTGAAGAAGTTTATACTTCCACTAAAATGAGGCGCATCCATTTTAAGCTGTCAGATTAGCAGTCTGAAGAGTCTGAAGTTCCAGCAAACTCTGCATCTTATGAGCCTTTTTTTTTCTCTGAAGTACCGTCTTCTCAGTTTTTGGACATCATCTACGTGCAGATCCTTTACATGGTGGCCTTGAGAAATGAAACAGGCCAATGTGGACCTCAAAGTAAAAAAATGACTTCAACAAACCCGTGACGATCCTTTTTGGGGGATCAAATAGTTCATCTAAATGAATATCACCGTTTCTACAGATCCCTTTGTGTCACACCGACAGTGAACTCACAAACCCCTGTCACTCAGTATCTAAATTAACTTCCCCCTCACACTATTTGAACATGAAAACACACATACAATAAGCTCTCTCCACTGATGCACACCTGTGGCCTGAGAAGAAAAATACATTTCTGTTCTCACAAAGCATGTTTTCCCCTTTTAAAGGAGACACATACCGACCACAAAGAAGTCCCTAACCCTCAGCAGGACCCACTGAAACAGGAAGAGAGCACTTGAGTTGGGATTTTTTGGGTAAGTGTGGCTTAAGGGGGTTGTCCACACTGAAGACGTATAAAGAGGCGCACATGGAAAGGCTGGGGTCAGTTCAAGGGCTAAAGAGAAAGAAAAGCAGCAGAGAGTAAAAAAAAGATTTGAGCATCTTAGAAACTGGAGAGCTGCGAAGAAACAGGGGGAAAAGTACAAAGGAGAGGGGAGAGAGCAGTAGGTTTTTGGATGTGATGAGAGTGCACATTGTAAGTGAAGCTGTACACGATAAGAGGGGTCAAGAGGGAGAAAAACAGCGAAAAGCGAAAAGGTGATATACTGTTGGCCCTACAGAGGCGGCGTGTTTTCACTGGGAAACACAATGTGTGGGAAAATACTCTGAAAAAAAATTATCATCAGTGAGAGGTGGGATACCAGGTACAAATATTTTGGATCAAAGTAAGTGAACTGGCAAATCAGCAATTAGTTCTGTAATTCAAAATGAGAAAGGAAACAGCGTGCTCTGAAAAAAGCCGCGAGCTTCTGTTGGAAATATCTAAGACATGGTACGACAGAGCAACATCACAGGAGTGTCCCGCTCAGTGAAGATAACACACAGCAGTGCTAACAGATTAAAATTCACAGGAAATATCGAGATTTAAAATATCAAACTGTTCTTTTATTGCAGAGCTTTTAAACTGGGTAGAATAACAAAAGCTCCCAACACTGTGCAACAACTTTGACTGCACTCTTCTTAGCAGGCTCAAACACAATACCTTTAAATAGTGATAACCTTAGACAGGATGAAAATGTAAATAAATAGAGCGTTCAGGTTGAAGTGTCACAGTTTGGTGTTTGTGTGAATTAGTAGAGGATAATGCTGGAAGCAGCAGGTTAACATAATCAAGACAATCACAAGAAGGGAAGCTCAAAGTAAGACACACGAAGCCACTAATTATGAAGTAAAACAGGAAATAACAAGAGAACCCAAATAAAAGCACTGAGGAGGCAATAATGATAATAACCTGAAGGCAAAAACCAAAATATAGTGTCATAAAAACAAGAGTAATAAAAATAAGAATAATCAAATCAGTGAAGTAAAATAAAAACAAATCAACCTTAAATAGAATCAAAACTTAAAATACTAAGACATAGAAAAAAAAACCCTCGTACATTAACTAATTGAAAAATATGTGTTCTTGATCCAATTTATAAATTGAAACGTCATTGTGAACATATCCAGGATGGACTTCTTTACACTAAGAGAAATCAAACCAGAACTAGACTTCTGTAGTAGCTCGTCTGGTTTACAATCCATCAGACTTCACAGACCTGTCACTGACCTCGACCTGTGCGCAAGTTTCACTCAAATCTGACCAATACCCTGGAAGAAATGGTGATTCTTAGTCTTCATCACTCCTTCAGCCAAATGAGCTAAAAATGTAGAGACTTGAGATCACTTTGAGTTCTGTGTTGGCCATGAATTAATATGATTTTGATAACACTGATCTGTATACTGTATACATACAGATTATTTGAATAAGGTGTAAATAGGAGTAGCGTACTGTCAGCGCTCTGCTGGTCAAACTATGTAATGACGCCTCATAACGCACGATTTGAGAAAATGGGTACATTCACTCTGTGTTTTTGTTTTTTGCTCAGATAACTGATATTTCTTTGAATTATCAAATTATCATCGAACAAAAATTTATGAAACTTAAACCAGTTATAACAACAATAAACTGATTCATCACCAAAAACTAATACCAACTGTGATGAGTTGGTATTATTCCTTCTTACTTGCTTCAGTGCAGATAAATCTGTGGCAATCAAAACAAGCATCCTTTACTGAATTATATTAAACACTCGGCGGACACTTTATTCAAATGGCTGTTTGCACAAATACACAATCAGACAATCACATGGCAGCTACATGCATACGTGGTCGACGACACCTGCTGAAGTTCAAACCAAGCACCAAAATAACAGGTGCAATTTCCGTCCATTAAGAACAAAGTGAAAGTGAAGCTAAAATTCACACAGGCTCACCAAAATTGGTCAACGATTTCGGTTTCGATTTACAGATGGCAGCACGAGAATTTGGAGTGATCGACATGAAAGCATGGGTCAGCAAGCGTCAGACAATTGATGGTGATGATGTAAAGCTTCTTAGTAGCAACTGAACCTCATTTAAATGCCGCAGCAGGCGCATGCCAATATCAACAGATTAAATAAGGAGGTCTATATATCCGTCAGCATCTCTCCGGATCATAAATGCCTGTATGCATCTGCAGAGGCAAAGGACGAAACTTACCTCTCCTCCCATTAAATCATTCATGACCCCGCAGTGCTGTGGACCACACAGTGCCAGACCTGCCTCCACTAATCTGTCTCCACTTTGACAGTAAGCGCACACACCATTAGACTCACTGTTTTAAGCTCTGCAGTGAAATACGGCTTCTTGGACAGCAATTACAAATGCTCATCCAAGCAGGTAGATTTGCAAAAAACTCTCAGGCCGTCAGTGTTTATTTGTGTCTTCCTGCTCCGGCTCCATACACCTGTATCCTCTGCTCACCTCCCTGGCAGTATCCCTCAATAAAATGTCTAAATCTGCTCCTTGCTCCGATAGTCTCTTTCACTGCCTGGCACTTCCCTCACTATCAATCAGTCACACATGTCCATATTCATGAGGTCTGCAGAACATCTAGAAGGGCACACTGGGTACCAATCCATGGATGTTCCCTTAAATACCGTCCTTCTATTTCTGTTAGGTTGTCCTTTCCTGACCATGTCCTAAGAGCAAATGAACCTTCAAACCCCTGCTGTCCTTAACTATGTGCTCAAAGACATTTTTTAATTCTGTATTTAAGACAAGAAACAACCCAGAGGAGAACCTTTACTTACAAAAAGCCATCACCACTCTGTCCTAAATAATATACTGTGGTTATTTATAGGATGCACCCAAGTTGTATATGCAGAAAAGATGAAGCCATGGGTTGAGTTGCATAGAAATAGCGATGATTTACTAACAGTGAGGCAACTTTTGCACCATATGACAAATAAGTCACATCATTTAGATCATATACTGTCAAAATAGCCACTGATTTAAAGTCATTTATACGTATTAGAATCAGTCATCATTCCATTTAAAAAGTTTTACAGAACAACTCACTAAATATTCCATTTTGCTGAGGTTTTGGGGAAATTATATGAATTTTTAACTTCTTTACCCTTCCATCTTCCTGTCTATCAAGCCCATGACTGAACGAGTGCAGAAATCTTTAATGAATAATTGATGACTCTGCGTAACAGTATTGCAGAACAGCGTTGAATTGCTGCACTGGATCAGAGGGAGAGGCGGGTGTGAACACAGCTTGTGTGTGTACTGCACGCTCTGCTGGTATCTGGGGCAATGTGTGACACCGTGTGTGTCGGATAAAGATGGAGTCCTCCAGGCATCCTACGCAACACAACACAACGCAATCGATTCCTTGTGAAGGAAGTGCGAGTCCTTCACACTTCCTGTCCTCTCGCCGCATTTCGAAGATGATCTCTGACCCGGCTGAGAGCGAGTGACTGCATCACGCTGTGCTGTCAGACTGCTTTAGATCCCGACCAAGTCATAGTGAAGCTGAATGTAAACGAGCTCTGACCTCGCTCTGACCAGCAGAGGGAGCTAAGACCAGCTCATCCCCGCTATTAATCCATCCTCAAGGAATGAAATACGTCAATCCTGATAATCCAAATCACACACGCGCATTAGATTCTTCAGGCAATCAAGGACAAACATCTGGATGGCTCGCCAGACTTATAGCGCCGCATCTCAGTTGTGACACCACATTCATTTCAGTACACATCTCCCTCCAACTTCTATTGTTCTCAGACTCATCCATGCAGCACCATCTGAAAATGCAACTAAGAATATTTCTCATTAATCTTACTACAGATGTCTAAATTGCTGTGCTGAGCCGTATCTTTGGTGGCAGCGCATATATTCATCCTTACTTGTAGCCATACAGTCGGTTATTGTTGCACCCACATCAGTTGTAGTGTATGTAGGTAAAGAAGCTGAATTTGGTTGACAGTTTTAATCTTCCAGTGGTTCAATACGCTTCGGTTTTACAATAAATAACTTTGCTGTGGACAATATATATTTTCATCAGGTTTACTAAAGTTTAGAAAAACAAAACTTAAAACAGATAAATATGACACCAGTGCTGTCAGCTCACAACAAACAAACAAACAAAAAATCCCAAACTGTGCCTAACATTACAGAGTTATTTGGGATTAAAACAGTTTAAGCCACACAGAAAGGATTTTCACTCAGCAGAACTGCTTGCTGCACACCGAGGAGATTTTCACACTCACGCATACACCTCTGCTAAGTAGTGAGGTATTCTGAGCACATTACACAACAGCAGGGCTGAAGTTCAAGGATGTTACAAGCGTGTAAAAAAAACTAGATGCGAATCCCAAAAATAAGCACACAGAGGAAATACTGAATCTAGTTCATATTTGGACATTTGGTTCAAATAAGTGAAAGTACACACTTAAAGCTCAAGTTGAGAATTTAACTGGTTTAGCCCAGCTGCATGCTGTGAGGTTTACTATATCGTGCAGTCTGGCACATTAATATTCAGCTCGATGTGACGCATGAGAGAAAACAGGAATCCTGTTAAATATAAATAAGTTATCAAGATAGAAAAGGTTTGAAGAATACTGAGAAAAATTAAAGATCGGAGAAAAGGGTGATGGGGGAAATGGAGCAGTGAAAACAAGGGAGTAAGTGTTGCGATAGATTCAGTTTCATCGACTCAGCAAAATGCAGAACTGACTGGGATAAAGTGACGGTGCGGGATGTGGGGCAGGAAAACTGGTGAATGATGGGAGAACAGCAAGTCTGTGAGGGAAGTTCTTTTATGATAACCTTCAGCTTCCTGAGCAAGGACAAACACGAGAGATGAAGGATAACATGAGAGGGACATCGATGCATTTTGCATTTTAAACTGAAAGTTAAACAAATTTCACAGTCAATAAATAAAAATAATAAATGCTGAGTCTCGTTTAAAGTACTAAACACTACCTACACAATCTCAGACACTAAAGTGAAGTCAGATATCTGGTTTATTCAACCAGCTGGCTTAGCCTCAGTAATATCAGTTTTTTTACACCATGCCAAATTTACCACTAATAACTCTATTTGGGAATCACGAATACTCTAATGTAGAACTTATTTTGGCATTTATTGTAGATTCAAACATTTGATTAAAGAGAACAATTGATGTGTTTTGTGACAAGCTGGTAGTAACACTGGCACTAAGTAACCTTTGGTTCTTTGCCAAGCTGTCTGCTATGTGCAGACACAACACCAGTTTATCCCCTTGAGTTAGGTGGGGGTTTTTTAATGCTTGAATGATTCATAGGAGAGTCTTAATTGGTTTAACAAATGAACAAAAAAAACCATTCCCCTGAATGCCCTTTGAGGGACGTTCGGAAAGCCTGGAGAATTATTGTTCAGTACGGCTTCGACAGATCACAGGAAAGTCTGGCTTCTTGGAACTGTAGTGGCTCAAGACTTTTGCACAGTACTGTCTCTGTATGTATCTGTCTGTTGAACATGGGGTTTTGCACTATGTAAGTGAGTGCATGTTTGAGCAACTCTAAGTAAATATGTATCTGTGTAAGTGAATGCATGTTTGCATGTATAAATTCTAAGCATGTACGCAGGTATGAATGCACATGTGGGACAGGTTGTTTGAAAGGAATGACTCAGTAAATGACTGTTGTCATTTACTAATAGAGAGGAAGACGTAGACCTATGCAAGTTTATAGCTCTTCCCTTTCAAGTATAAAATTTGATTACATATACAATATCACCCTTTTCCCTAACAAATATGAATTACATTTTGTTCTTTTAAATATTCTGAATAAACTTTATATATTAGGTTTATAGTAGAAGACTGAACTGTACAGCTGGCTCATTCGATTAAGTCATGAAATTGTCTTAGATTCATTTTGTCCATCAGCTTATGAGTGAATCATTTGATCTCTGAGGAGAACTGCTCCCATGGAAAGGCAGCTCTACACACACAGTTTTTATATTGTTTATCTAAAGCTCACGAGTTAAAGCGCTTACAGCAGTAACACCAGACTTTGTATACCCATCTTAACCATTACAAACATTTACCAAAGATGTCAGTCATATGTGTTCAGTAGATACAGACATGAGCTCTGTGAGCTTTTTATTCCATGACTATCTGCCACACGCTCTACAATTGGAAAGAATATACAACATGCTCACTCTCATACTTTCTCAAGCCTTTCACCAATATGTAGCAATTAAAGGTCTGTGCCTAAGGAAGTGCTGAGGCCAAATTCAAAGTGCTCTATGCTCTGACAAACATTTTCTCCATTACCACCACACTAACTGTCCTGCACTGCTTAAGGCTACACTATATTGGTTAAGACTCTGTAAGGGAGGAAAGGATGAAAAGAATAGTGGCTGCAGAAGTGAGGCAGTCTATGAGTAGACTAAAAAAAGAGCGTAAAAGGAGATGGGGACACGATGAATGTAGCGTCGTCTGTATCTAACTCCAGCCATCAATAAAAATTAGCAAGAGTTCTTTATGGATCTGTCAGGCTCTTTGCATGCC
>NW_005187407.1:3931362-3939565 GCF_000239375.1 Pundamilia nyererei | reverse complement strand
CACACACACACACACACACACACCCAGAGTAGCAGAGCGATCAAGAGAAGGCAGATCAAACTATCACTGAGAGCAGAAGTTTAGCTTTACTTTCATTTTAAGGACTTTATTCACAAATAGCTTGAAAGGGATTCTTGAAAAAGACTCTTATGGATACGGGCATTTTTAAAATCATGATTTATTAAGAAGAAGTGAGCTGTAGAAGTGGGAATCCAGAAATTATCTGAGGAACACAAAGTGAATGAGATATCATCTTTTCTATCATGATTAGAAAGTCTCTACATTAACACTAGGTGGCGACGTCCAACTCCATTACAGAGCACTGTGCTGACTAAGGGCTGGCTGACAGTAGACGTGTGTGTGTGTGTGTGTGTGTGTGTGTGTGTGTGTGTGTGTGTGTGTGTGTGTGTGTGTGTGTAGTCTACAAACATGTGTGCTTACATGTGATCAAGTACGAGGTGCTGCTGACCTTGTAAGGATGCTGCACACATGCAGATTCTCCTTCACCCTGAGCTGATACCAGTAAAGTGTCCAAGGACTCACCGCCCTTCTCCTCAGCCCAAGCCGTAATTAACAGTGTACTTTTGAGGATGGGTTAAAGGCAGCTTAAACAATATAACATATAAGATCTAAAGTTTTACAAATGTGTGTTGTGGGAGTCGATTATTCCCTGTCTACACACACCACACTTCCGTTTTCCTGCTGACAGAAAACATCAGGCTGTCGTTACAGTAAAAGTGACTCCATCCCTCCCTCCTTCCTCTCACTGTTGCTCACTTAATCTCCCTCGCTTCACTCTCTCTCTCTCTTTCTCTTAATGTGGATCTATAGAGTTTAGCGCAATCTCAGAAACTGAGAGAGAAGAGAGGGAGCTGTTAGGAATCGAATCCATGATCTTGCAGTGTTGCAAAATGCTGCAAGCAACTGTGGCAGAGAGCGGGGAAGAGGGTAGGGGTAGTGGTCTGCACTAAAAGGGGGGAAATGGTAATGGGATGGATGGAGGAATTTACTCTAGCAGGGACGAAGAAGAGAAAGGGGGTGGACACCTTGCTTTGCATTTACTCAAGAAAAATCTCTGGGGTCAGCCAATTAGAGGCCGGGTGACACCGCTATCCTCCCAGCTAGCCTGCAAATCCTGCTCCACAAGACAACCCACGTGCCTCTGTTCAATGAACACATGGCCTCGTAAAGAGACACACGAGCAAGAAAACAATTAAACACAGACATTAAAAAATAAAAAATAAAAAATCAGTTCTAAGTAAATAATGAAATCACACAAATATGGCCAAATATGAATTCAAGTCAACATTTAATAGGATCACTACCATAGCTGCCCAAACCTGCCACGGTACTATGGGTGACTGTAATATGACTGTGACGTGTGTTTACATGAAAATAGTGCATTTGAAAACTAGACAATGACAAGCAAAAGTTATTTTAAGAATATTTTGCACATTTATAGGAAAATAATAAAATAATATCACAATTTTTCTACTAATCAGACTCTTCACTAAAGTCATTGCTAAAGTAGCCTTGGCAGCTATGACTGTTTTTCTTGGGAATGATCATACAAGCTTGCACTCTTCTGTTTCAAGTTTGCGTCATTCACCTTGAACTGCTCATGCTTGTAGGGGTTGAGCACTGGTGTCGGTGTACAGACATTTTTCAGTCTCTCAGGAAGTGATGCCGGGCGTAAACCACTCCATATGTGTTTTACTTGTGGTCATTGTCTTGTTGAATATAAACCTTCACAGCTGTCTGACATACCTACCTCTTCACAAAAAGATCGCCAATAAGGATTTATGTATATTTTTCCTTCTGTCCTCACTAGTCTCCTGACCCCTGTCGCAGAAAAGCATCCCCACAACGCGATGCTGCCACTGCTGTGCTTGGAAGCAGGGATCGTATTGATGAAGTGATGTTTGGTGCCAGGTTTCCTCAACACACAGATGTCTGCAGGCTCCCAGTAGCGTGTCATGTGCCATTTTGTTAGCAATAGCGTCCTTTTGTCCACTCTACGTGCCCTGATGATTCTATAAGGGTCTCCCATCTCCACAAAGGGTATGCGCAGATCATGACCCTTGGTTTTGGTTTCCTGTCTTGCCTGATTAATCAGTTTGGCTGGGCAGCAGCAGGTCAAAAATATTCTTATTCTCAAACTTTTACCAGTCAGTTTATGAATATCAGGAAAATGTGGGCTATAATAATAAGAGCTTTTAATACCAGTTTTGGATACAAGAAACGTGGAGCTAAATCCAAAACGGAGTTTGCTTTGCGATCCAAATGCTCGTGTCTGATCAAACAAAAACACTTCCCTTTCAGTGTAAAACTGTGGCGCTAGCATTTTAGCATCAACACATTTGTACCTTGTACACAAGTGTGAGACTGATTAGTGAATAGAAATAACACCATGGCCAAATGGATTGTCTGTGCTTTAACACTGAGTTTTTGAGTATTTGAAGAAGTTTCTTTTCCTTTCGGTACTCTCTGGTTTCTTTAGGTTTTGTTTGTCTGTAGTTTTATTTACTGATAGGTTATACTTGAGTCCTAGTTACTGTTTCCATGTGTGGAGATTTTTAGTGCTTTGTGTGTTTCCCTCTGTGTCTTCCTCCTGTGTCTTTCTGCTTAATTTACGTTACTCACGAGTTTGTGTTTCCTTATTTACTTCCTCTTTTAGTTTGAAGTTATTTGTTTCTTGCATTCCCCTTTATTTCCCATCTTGTCTCCTTGTAATTGATTGCAGTCACCTGTGTGATTACCCTCATCTTTGTCTCATTCCCCTGGATAGTTCCACTTCCCTGATTACCCTTGTGTATAAATCGTCCCGTCTTTCCTCTCAGTCTCGTCACAGAGTCTGTTTCCCCCTCCTCTGTGTTTTCCTGCATTACTCCAGCATTTCTGAGAATTTACCTTTGTTTTTTTGACTATTACATCAGCCAAACAAACAACTTGCTTTCTGTTCATCCCGTCATCCCTCCTGAGTGTCTGCATTTGTCTCTCACTCTACATATGAGATCATCCATATAAACATAAGAATTATAAAAGAACTGTTACAGACTCAGCAAAGAAAAAAAGTACAGTACCTAAGTAAGTCTGAATGAAGGTTATTATGGCTGTGCCGTGTGTCACGTTTTGCTCTCAGATTGATCAGTGTCCATTCTCCTGGAGAGGAGAGCAAAACTGTGCATGCTGGGTGGGGTGAGAATTAAAGAGCAACAAATCAAAGTGACACCACTTTCCCTCCAGGGGATTCAGATGAAGAGGGTTACGAATGGCTAAGCTTTTAATAACAGGTCCATGATGCTACAACGCCGCAATGACACACGAGGATCAGATGACTCAAGAAATCTGCACTCCACTCAGTAAGATTTGTCATAAGGGAGCATATGGCGATACTCTGAGACACCAGCCAAGGCCTGGTCTTGTACCATCTTCATATCTAACTCGAAAAGAACACTTACTAAAAGAAAACCTTGAGCCCTTGTTGGGCTTTTTTACCATACTACATTTTATACCACCTGCAGGTTTAATCCAGTCAGAAAATTCAGAACCCAAAGTTCAGAACTCAATCTTCTCCTGCTCATCTTATTAAATGAACCAGACATTCTCTATTGTCCGCACTCAGAGAACGGGAACAGAGAATTATAGCTGGGAAGCTATGCCCCTGTAATGACCTAGTGTACCTCTGTGTTTTGAATTGAATTATTTCTCTTCCCTCCGGTCAACAGAAAAAAACAAGAATCATCATATCAATTGGGTAAATAAGACACCAGCCATCCAATCCAGAGGAAAAATGTGCAGCGTCACCCTGGGGTCACCCACAGTCCTCTGATATTTCACTCCTTTTTTGCTTTCACTATCCTTTTCTCCGGCTCTAACCCTTGGCTATATTCCTTCAGTTTTATCACTCATCTTCACACCAAACATTCACAAACAGTCACAGACACATATGGTGCTTCCCACACACACAAAGCAATTTGACATGTTTACCATAAACAGACAAACACACATCTTTTAGCTAAAGTCTAAAACCTGCATGCTTACAATGACAATCTAAGATGCTGATGCTAACGCTGTATGATGTTTACAACATTGGCCATGTTAGTTTGGTATTAAAGCATGCTAGCACTGCTAACAAGAGTAAGTTGCATACTTAACTGAAGTTTACACGAAAATAAATTCCATCAGTATATATACTCTTAAATAAAAACTATAAACATCAGATTGCCACTAGAGAAAAAGTCAGTAATTACTGTCCTCATGTGAACATGAACTGCAAACTTCATTTACAAAACAGATGAAGATGCATTAAACTGCATTAAATTAAATTACACATGGCTAGTTTTGTAAAACTCAAACATGCAGGACGAATAAAATCTTTTTCTACTCGACAAAGTAAAACAAATCAATATTGTAAATGATAGGCTGCACATTGCAGAGGCTCTCATACATCTCACTGTATGAGATGCTGCAGAGTCTGAGGATATAAAGGCAGGAATCCGAGTACCTGGACATGAAACCGCACTAAGCTCCCTATCCCACCCCCTGTCCTTTCCTCTCTCCTCTCCCTCATCAGCAAGAAGGAGCTTAAAGGGAAAGAGCCTGGGTTGGGTAGCGGGCACTGAAAGCTTTCCCTTTTCCACAACAAGCTGTCCAGCAATGACTATCACATTCCTCTCCGAGGGTATCACCTCATTCTTTCTCTCTCTCGCTCTTATTTGGGAATGATGAGGATCCATTTCAATAACCCCGATCTCTCAATTCCTGTTTCAGGCAGTTACGTAACGGCTGCACTATCAGAATAACAATTGAGAGAAGAGATTAGCGCAATCGGCCAAGGAGGGTGATAGAGAGAAGGGGGGGGGGCTGAGAGGAAAATCTAAGGAAGCCCCTCTCAATATGACACATCACTTCATGTGCAGAGGGAGCATAAGCACACAGAGATGCTGCTGCTCGTAATTTTGGAGGTTTACACACACCTCTGTTGGAGACAAATGCTTTTCTGAAAGCACTGCAGTCCTACGTGTCAGCTCAGCTTCATTTACAATCATCAGTCAGGCAACACACCAATAAATGGTCTCTGCCTCCCAGGCTTATGGTGATTATCAAAAACATGCATCAAGCTTTTGTTTCTTACAGCAGGTGCAGATGATTGTGTCATCCTTTTTTTTTTACCCAAATGAAAGAATGAATCACGGCAGTGAGGTTGAAGCTGGCAACACGGTGAGAAATCTTGATCCCTCATCAACAATTTAAAAATATCCACGGGCTTTGGAGTTTGAGGGAAGCCGAACTCCTGCAGGGATGAGTGCCTGCTGGATGCTTGATGCTATTTTACTCGTGTTCACTCAATTATTTTTTTCTATTTTAACAAAGAATGGATGCCATCTTTTTTGTGTAGGGGAGCTTTCCTCTCTAATGAACCTGAAAGAGTGTGCTTAGGTATTTGCTTTAAGAGTCACTTAGTCTCTGCTAGGTCATAAATAAATTTCATCATGTTAAAGGGGGAGAAAGGGGGAAGCAGAAGGCATTACTTGGTGAATTGGCATCACGTGTAGGTTGCGGCTCCTGGCCACCCTGCCCCAGCAGTACTTGCTGTATAGCTGAGAGCTGGACTCAGTCAGGCTCATTCCAAGGCTCCATCAACATGACTGAGTGACTCAGACTCGGCCTGCTGAGTCATCTGTCTGAGGGGTTCCACAGGGCCACCCGGGCCGCAGACCCACACACACACACACACGTATTATACTGGATTAACACACATACAGACATGCCTGAAATTTGAGTTTCATGGTCTAATACAATGATACCATAAAGCAGTTCCCTGTCGCGACCGGTTGGGTATGACAGGAGGAAGAAAGGACATAAGACTCGCTATTGAAGAGAGCCAGAGATTAATAAAAACTAATGATTAAATGCAGATTATAGGTATGTAAACACATGGTGAGTGAAAAAGGTGAGTGAAGAAGACACACTCAGTGCATTATGGGAATCCTCCAGCCTTTTACACTTATTGCAGTGTTATTATTGCAACTAAGGAAGGATTAAGGGTCACCTGATCCAGCCGTAACTTTCAGCTTTGCCAAAAAGGAAGGTTTTAAACCTAATCTTGAAGTATTTAGACTTCAAACTGGGAGCTGGTTCCACAGAAGAGGGGCTTTAAGGCTGAAGGCTCTCCCTCCCATTCTGTTTTGGAATAAAACCAGCAGAGAAGAGCTCTATTGGGGTAGTACTAGGAGGTCTTTAAGGTAAGAATGGGCCTGATTATTCAAGATCTTATATCTGAGGAGTAGGATTTTAAATTAGTTTCTGGATTTAAAATATTGGAGTATTTTTTAAACTGCTCATCTCCTTAGCCTTCTCAAACACTGGGCTAAAATGGCTTGTTGATTAGAGAGGTCAGAGGAGGATGGCCATACTAATTGCAGGTTGAAGAAAAGTGACAGAATTACATCTACAGGAAAACACAACAAAAGTTTACAAAGTGCCTTGCAGAAATTAGTCAATAAATAACAGTTTTTGTGCTATCCTTAGTGTTTAACTCTTGTCTTTGCCTTGAGGTGGTAACCAGAGACTTCAGGTGGTTATTAAACACCAACTCTGGTTGTCCAACACTTTGACTGTCAGGTAGGAAAAAAGATACACAAAGTTTAAGATTTTAAAGTGGACCATTTGGGATACGTTCACCAATAGGTGTACCAGGCTATGACAGTCACACAATCAGGTTCTTTTACTCTGACTTTGATTTTCTAGCTTCAAACATCTGACATGAAAGCAATAAGTCGTCTGCTTCAGAATAAGTACATTTCGGTTTATCACAATAACTTCACTTTGATCACAGCAGCTGTGGTAAAGGCACACAGGGATGATCAGCAAACAGGTGCTAGACCTGGTACTGATGGGCTTAGTTGCTTCTGCAGCACCTCTGCCTCTGCACGTCTGCCACACATAAACCCCATCAAGGGCTCTGCTTTCTCTTGAGGTGGGGAGGGTAAGAGATTTTGGAGGGCAGACAGAGACAGGGCTGGAATGCTGATCTACTGCTGCCTTTTCTGTTTTACACAAAAATTGTAGCATGAACATGGGGCACCGAGGTAGCACTTTCAACACTGCAATACTCCCAGGCAGCCATATCAGCTGCACAAGTGCTGCATTTTGAAGAACTCTACGCTGCAGAATTGTAGTCCTAGGACTGCTGATGAGCTGCTACAATAGAAATCTGCAACCAAGACAGTGTTAGACTATATACATGACAAAAAAGCCATACATTTTGACCACACCTTTTTACCCATGTCTGAGCAGCAGCACTACAAGGTAAACGGATGATGGGTAAATCCTCAGCTCCTCTGGACTATGAGAGCTATAAAAGCCATATGTGAACACCGGTGATGTTGTTGGTGGGGCAAGTGTTTTTTCTTGTTTTATGTCAGAAATAAATACAACTTGGGGTTTTGAACTGTTGGTTTAAACAAAGACATCTGATAGCCAGCGCATACGCTTGGCACCTTACTTGATCTATAAATGTCCAGTTAAGCAATGATAGCTTAGATATTTCTCTGATTTATAGAGATTTACAATCAGTGATGTGATAAACAGTTACTCCCAGTAAATGTTGATTCAGACATTAAGAAGCTGACTTCTGTTGTAATTTTTCTTTCCGTTCCTGGTATGCAAAGGTAAATTTTGAAGTTTTGATTTGACTTCTATGACAATAAACTAAATAAGTGAAGTGACTCATAATAACTAACAGTGCTTAAAGGCAACGAGGAACAAGGAAAATGGATTTCAATGCACAGGGTTACAGCTCTAAAAATCATCCTGAATGGATCCAGTGGGTACATTAACCTAATAAATGATCCCATAACGTCGAAAATTACTAAGTAAATCAACAAATTATCAGAAAAAGTCCAACTTCAATTCGCTTAGTTGATCTTTTTGTTAGGAAACTACAATTACAGTAGATGTTACATTTTTAATCTTCTCATAAATGCAAGAATACTTTATGATAATTAATATCAAAAGTGCAATATCAAAACTGATTCAATCTTTGAGCACTTAAGACTGTTTTTGATCAGGATGCTGTTAAAGCAGAGATACTAAAATGAAAAGATAAAAACAAAAATTGCATTTACAGGAAAAAGCTTTTACTCATCTGCTACTACAATTAAGCTGAAAATATATTTTCCATGCAAGGGAAAATAAG
>NW_005187407.1:3924874-3929385 GCF_000239375.1 Pundamilia nyererei | reverse complement strand
CCACTACACTGAGAAGCCAGTTAAAAATGCACTTTCACCCTTTAATGACGAGGACAGATCATTGTGTCCTCACTGGGACACGGTGGGAACAATCATTAAGGTCAACGTACGTCAAACCACCCAAAACATCTAAAAATTGAACCAACACGGAAGATAAATATAACAGTTATGTTTTTAAAGACAAATAAATAAATGTTGCTAAAAACTGATGCAATTATACTCAGTAGACTCAAAATGTACCCAAAGAGCAGTGAACATTGCCTCCCTTTCAGAGCTTTGTACTCCATCTATTAAAGTAAAAATACCCAAAGAACAATAAATGATCCTTTACACCATAAACTGAATCACTCCTTAATCAAAGAAGCTAAGAGTGAGTTTTCATACAAACAAATGTTTGATTAAATTGCCCCCAAACTCTTGCTTAAAGGCAGCCGGAAAAATATGATGATCATTCATGAGTGTTGAATGTTCAGAAATAAAAAATGCAGTCCTGCCACAAAGAGTTGACCTTCTGTACAAAGCAAGGATAGAAGCACTCCTGAGCCACCAAAAAAAAGAACAGGTGTTGGCTGGTTTCTTTGTTAGCTACAAAGTGGGATAAGGAATAACACTCACTGTATTACAGAGTGCAGAAACCGAAGAGGTAGCTACACGCATCAGAAAGGAAACAAAGGAAGATGAAGGGAGAAGAGAATTTCCCCAGTGTTAACATCTGTTCCAGAAACCAGGAATGCTATAAGCCGGTGTTTAAAAAAGGAAGAGAGATTGAGAGGGGAGGTGGAAAGGAGTGAGGAAGCTTATTTGAAAGACTTAAGCTGCATGGTTACGTAAGTGATATGGGATCCTCTGAAACTACACTCTTTCAGTCAAAGTTATTCTGCATTAGCACCGTCAGACATCTCGCCCATGTTTCGTCCAACGGTTAGAGCTGCAGGCTCTCTCTTCTTAAACCTCATCCTTCCAGACATGCATACGCTGCACTCACTCACACACATACACATACTAGACATGCACAAAGGCATCTGTGCACTGGCATTCACCCTCTGGTTGTAATGTCCGTGTGTAGCTATTAAGTACAAAGGCTGTGTAAATATACACATGTAGCCCTGTGCGGTCTTGATGAGTTAAACAGGTGAAGAATGTGATGAAACTTTAACTCCAGAGTCATTCCTTTGCATCAGTCACTGCAGGCTACGTGGTGCCGTGTGTGTCTGTGCAACGAGTCTGACTCTCCAACAAAAACAGTTAAATAGCGAGCCCCTGCTGACAGAAAACCACCCAGGTGTATCTGAGTCATACCACCTTCCATTCACTTAAAGCTCTCTCTGTTTTCCTCTGTGTCTTTTTCTCAAATACACCTAATAACCTTGTCACCCTACCTGTATAGAACACACAAAAAAAAGAAAGAAAAATCGGATCCGTATATCAGCCTTACAGTCCTGTCTTCCTTCTGTGGGAGAGTGGAAGCTGTACTGTGTTCCTGTCTCTACTGCATCAGCATCAGATTGGTTTACAGCCAGCCTGGCACAGAGCTGGCTCACAGGGCGGCTGGACTCGGTTACCGAGGACCAATTTGCCATCAATACACAATCTGCGGATGACTCATTTGCATTAATGAGTTTGAGTAAAAGGCGACAAGCAACCAGAGGCATAAAGTAGACTGGATGATATTTCTCTGCAGTCGGTGACTGGCGGAGCAAAGATTTATTGTTTACAACGAACCTTGCCAGCTCTGCCTGGTCCTTCTCAGTCAGAAGCCTGCAGGTACTGCTCTGCAGTAATTACAGTGCCACACAGAGAAAATAATGGACAGAAAACAAGAACATGCTTTTGGAAAAACAGGCAGGTTATGGTCCTCATGGAAGATCAGCACTTTAGTCAGATTTTTGCTCACTAATACCTTACTGCAGTGTAAAAAAAACAAAGAAAAAAGAAGAGACGGAGCACAAGACAGAAATGTGAAGAGGGACTGTCACACAGTGAGAGATAGAGTACTACTCTGCCTTATCAGACGGCTCAGACAGGACAGTCAATAAAGCAGGTATAAAGCAGTCCAGAGGAGTAGGAAAGCATGCAGTGTGTTATACCGTTTCCCTGTGTCTGTATGCACAGGACATACATGTGTGCAGGGAGACTGTGTACACACAGTAGAAACACGCTCATCACCAGGTTTCCATGTGTGCCCCAGCACCCCTGACCATAGCATGACAGAAGAACAAGAAGAAGTGAGGGGGGCGTCTCAACCTTCCTGCCCCCTTCTCCAGGCTACACCTCCCCTCCTCACGCCAACCCCATCGCCCCACCCCACCCCTGACTACCCCACCTGTGAATATCCCAGTACCTTGCGCTTTTTATCCCGTGACCGACTCCTCTTTTTGGCCCTCTCCTCCTCCTTCTCTTTGCGCTCCTGCTCTGCTAGAGCTTCTAAATCCTTGTTCTTACGAAGATGTTTGGCCGCTTGTGCCATGGCGTTGGTAGTCGGGGTCTCGGTGGCGTTGGCGTGTCCAGATCTTACAGCAGTGGTTTGCGGGTCGACGGCACTGGCACTTTACCTGGCGTGGGCCAACACTAGCGCTGCCGCTGTGTGCTCCTCTATGGCCCTGCAAAGTGTGCGAGCGTGCTCACCCTCTGCCTCCTCCTCCTCTTCAGCAGTGCAGTCACACACACACAAACACACCGGCAGTCCTCATCCGTCTGCTGTGGGATGCTACTGCAGCGCAGCTCTCTTTCGCTCTCCCTCCCTCTCTCTCTCTCCCTCCTGCTTTGATGCTTGCACTCTCCTGCTCTCTCACTTCTTCCGTTCAATTCCTCTGCTCTCCTCCTTTCTGGTCTCCATTCGTTTCTGTGGAGAAGAAAAGGATAACAGCAAACAAACAGCTTTTCCTTCTTTTTCAGTTGTTTTCCTTCCCTACATCTCTCTTCTGTTCACTGCTTTAATGTATTGTGAAACTGCTTCGACCCACCCACCCTGACACACACACACACACACTAACATGTGCGCGTCAACAAAGATTAAAAAGGGATGAACTGACAGTCAGTTAAGAAATAGCTTGAGCTGCTTTAAATCAAAGTCAGCTCTTCCTCCTCACATTGCATTGATTTCGTTTCCTTTTCCAGCATTTAATTTCTCAGTGTCTCCTGGTCCTGCTGCGTATCCATCTGTGTAGGATCACCAGGTTGCACAGCGAACCCGTCGTCCCCACAGCCAATCACACCATCACTCATAAACATACACACAGTCCACGAAACCAGAGAAAAGAAAAAACTAAAAAACTAAAACATGCATGAGGGAAAAGCTGCCTCTTACTTGTTTACCTCTCTCTCCCTTTCTCTCTCTCCCTCTCTCTCTCTCTCTCTCTCTCTCTGCTCCCTCCTCCCTCTCCACTGTTCAGGCGCTGCAGCAGACAGAATTGGTACCCAAGCAAGGATGTTGGTGCAGTATGCTTTTGTATATAAGAATGATGCTGGGAGCATTAAATGTCTAAATTCCCCATCATTGCTTGACTGGCTATTGTGAGTTCCTGATTCCCTCTCCTTGAATCTCCTCTCACAGTTTTGCATACAATAAAAGACAAAGGGCACTATATTTACTGTAGTAAAAACAGCTTCTCATGTACACTGTGAGAGCGAGCATGGAGCTGGCACCTGTTTACTGATATTGCTCTCTCCCTCTTCCTCTCTTGGTTTCTCCTCTCCCTCTCTCTCTCTCTCCCCCTCATCTTTCCTCCACCCCACAAAACTGCTGACGCAGGCAGAAACGATCATTTAACATCTCTCTTTGCCCAGCTTGCTATACATCACACATACAGTTCACACTGATATTGTAGACACACAAACACAGCACACACATGCCACCACATGTGCTTCAGTGCCCCCCCCCACACACACACACACACACGCACACACACACACAGGAGAGGGACAGCTGGTGAATGGTGGTTTTTTTTGTTTTTTTGTTTTTTTGCAACCAGCTCTTAATTTTTGGCTTATTTTATTATCCGTCATTAGTTATTTCAAAACAAGTCATTACAAAACACATAAAACAGCCAAGATATCATTGCACACTTCTTTAATCATATTTCCTATTTTTACATTTCTTATCAGCTTCTTATTTAAGGAGTGACTTGTATACACTGATTATCTTTGAAAATAACACCAATTTGTGAGGCATTTTGGCTGCCCCCAGTCCACATTTCTGCACTTGCTAAGATTTATCCATAACTATGTTTTTCTCTGCTCTCCAGCCATGGCTTTCCCTGATCTGATAGCAGCTTGCTCTCTCTCCACACTGCAGCATGCTAATGAATAGGAGTGGTGATATTCTCCTCTGTCTGCAATGCTACTAAACAAATCACTTGCTCGTGTGCCCTAGCTATGAAACAAACACAAACACAGACAGGCTGACAGCTTTGTGACAAGAGATCCATCACAATACTGAACCCCTGGGGAATGTGTCTGAATGAGTCACCAGCAGGACTGACTGCCCTGATAATAAGGAGGGGTTTTTTTTT
>NW_005187407.1:3884541-3923975 GCF_000239375.1 Pundamilia nyererei | reverse complement strand
GGATTCTATGAAAAATATTACAATAATCACTAATTAATCGTAACCATTTATCCACATTTTCCTATTTTTGGATAATTGCACAATTCTTTCGAAAGCTGTTTCATGGCCAAATGGGAGCCATTTCTTAAATATTTCTTCATACATTTAGAAAGGTCTGTAGTTGTTTCAAAGTGTGGCATTTCCATTTGGAAGCTGTTGAACCCACAAATATGCAGCAAAAGAGCTCAAACAGGAGATTTCTTGGCCACACAAACACAAAGAAAACTGTCAGATAGGTGGGGCATTATGAGGGGCTGCATCAACAGTTCTGTACATTTTGGCGGAAGATTGAAGGAACCTCTTCACAACATCTATCCAAACGGTTGAACCTGTACTGGAATGTTAGGTAGAGAAAAATAAAGAAAAGGCTTGGATCTCTTTATTATTTGAACTACTAATACTACATCACCTTTAGGAGGCAGTGTGATGTATGGGTATGTATTGTTTTCAATGGCGCTGGGTCACTGGTGTTTATTGATTATGTGACACAAGACAAAAGCAGTCAGATGGATTGTGAAATGTACATTCCTCGGATTCAGCCATATGCAGTAAAGTAATTGCATGGCACCTCACAGTGCAGATGGACAACGGCCTGAAGCATACTGCGACAGCACGCTGTGAGTTTTAAAGGTAAAGAAGTGAATTATTAACAATGCTCGGGGTCTATTAGCTGGTATGACCCTACTTGTTTCACTTCGTGCATCAAAAACTCAATACAGAAACACCAAAAAAAACAAATAACTGAAGACAGGCAGGATTCTTAAGGGTTAAATCTAAAACTTTAAATAAACACTGTTATATAGTGTCCAGTTAGATTTTAAAAAAAAATAGGGAACTGTGTAGAAAAATTTACTATAATTCCTGATTAGTTATGCAGTATTTGTCATGGTCCTCGAGTCCTCCTATGCATCTCCGCCATTTCTCTCTTTACCCTTTGTTTTCCTTGTCTCTGTCTCTGTATTTGTGCTTTCTGCTCTGTGTGTAGGTGCGTTGACCTACTTTACAGGGGTGGGATCCTCCTGGGATCTCCACCCTCTTCTGGACGCACCTGTGCATCCCTATGATGCAGTGCTTCCGGCTCCAAAGGACCTGCCCCGGAAGAGCCTGGGACCCCAAACTTGGATTGACCATGGAGAATAACCGATGCAGCTCTGTTGTACCGATCTCTCCTTGCTAGAATGCCTGAGATGCAGGTGAGTGCCCCTAGTGACCCATTTAATTAACATGCATCTTTGTCGGCCAAAAAAAGAGCCCCCGGCAGTGACAGTATGGATACTGGTGGGCAAAACTGAAAATAATTCATCCCTACTTGATTTGCTTGTCTTTGCTAAGCTCTCCTTCCAGTCTCTTTCACGCCCCCCGCAGGCTCTTATTAACTCCATGCTTGAGCAAAGCTTCCAGGATGGGGCTCTGGCTGCAGAACTCAGCCTCCCCCTTAAGCATTACCTGAACCTCTTCATGTTTCCTCCCTTGATGGCACCCATCGCCCAGATATCAGTCATCGCATACTCCCTGTAAATCATCTTGTCTGGTAACCATAACGAACACATTCAGCTATACATTTCTGAAGCACCTAATAATCCACTCATCCTTGGACACCCATGGCTCAGCAAACATAACCCCCAAATTGACTGGGAAAAGAATGCCATCATGGGATAGTGTCTGTCTTGTCACCAGTTTTGTTTCAAGTCTGCTTTTCCTTCTATGGCCCCGCCAGAAAACTACCCGAGCCGCCTGACCTTTCTGTGGTGCCTTTGCTTACCATATCTTGCAAAGGTATTCCGCAAAGACCATCTCTTCACCTCATCAGTTGTACAACTACACCATAGATTTTTTTCCCAGAAACACCACTTCTAACAAGTAGGTTAGTCTTTTCAAACCTGAAGCTTCCAAACCTGAAGCTATCCATCACTAGCTCACTGGCATTATCCGTCCATCATCCTCTCTTCTTGGGGCAGGGCCTTCCTTTGAAGTAAAGGACAAAACTCTATGTACATTGATTTTTGAGGACTTGATGACATCACTGCTAAAAAATAAATGCCCTTTGCCATTTCTCAACTCTCCCTTTGTGTTATTACAGGGAGCTACTGTGTTCAACAAGTTGGATCTTCAGAATGTCTATCATCTGGTACGGATCCAAGAAGGCGATGAGTGGAAAATTCGGTCTAACACCCACTTAGGGCATTCCTGTATAGTTGGTTAACTTACCTGGCAGAGTGAGTCCCTGTTCCAGAACACCCAGCAGGATGAACCCTGGCAGCGGTCCTGCTAACTAGCTGCTCATTCCTTTGGCTGAAAAGTTGTTAGCTCTCCTGTTAGACTCTTTCAACCACTACCCACACCTGGATGTCTCTGGCCTCATGGCTCCCTGATCTTCATCATTGGCCTTCCACCAGCTGCAGGCAACACAGTCATTTTAAACACTGTAGAACGATTCTCTAAAGCAGCACACTTCATTACCCTTCCCAAGCTTCTGTTTGGAGACAGTCCAACTCATCAAAGACCACATGTTTCGGCTTCATGGGATCCTGGTGATAGTTTCTGATCGGGGTCCATAGTTTACTTCTCACATGTGGAAGGAGTTCTGCTGTTCGCCTGTCACTGTCATGGTCCTCCTGGACGAACCTGCAGATCGTCTGGCAATCAGCTGTCTGCCATTTAAGCTGGGGTCTGACCTTCAGCCTTTATCTGAGCGTTATCTAACTGCGGTAGTCTTCACCTCACCTCTCCGTAAGTCTGTTTCAGTTTGGTCACTGAAGATTTCTGTGTTTCTTCCTGTGACTAGGACGGCCCAGCAGATTTCTGAGTATTTGTTGCTTGGTGGCGTTAGGACAGGGGTGGGCAATCTCAGTCCACGAGGGCCGGTGTCCCTGCAGGTTTTAGATCTCACCTTGGGTCAACACACCTGAATCACATGATTAGTTCGTTACCAGGCCTCTGGAGAACTTCAGGACATGTTGAGGAGCTAATTTAGCAATTTAAATCAGCTGTGTTGGTTCGAGGACACATCTAAAGGAACCTTTAGAAGGAACCTTTAGAACAGAATCTCCTAACGGTTAGGAGATTCTGTTCGGGAGACTCAGAGGATCGGGGAATGGGATTCATAGAACCTTCCTTCTACGGCAAGTCATATTTTATGATCTTTGCCACATAGCCATGGAATTTTGACATGCTCGAACCATTTTTCCTGAGTGTATATAGAAGGCAGGAAAAGGTGGTTAAAATAACTGAGGAACATGGGAATTTGACACCAAGCAACTGTTTCACAAAAACAATCAAACTTTAGGATACCAGCTGTAATGCCATGCTCTACAAACATGATGGACCACTTCCAAACGTGCACGAATGTAAGTCATATTTTTTCGTTAATATGCTCTGTATTAATATGCCTGAAGAGTGTAAAAACACAAGAATAAGGCTTTTTTTTGAAAAGGCATTTTTTGTGCTTCTGAGTGCACCCAGTGAATAAGGACTGCCCCCGGGGGTGGTCCTGCCTAAGACACAAAGGGACAGGTTGTGTGGACCTAGGGATAGAAAGAAACACACAGCTACTGCCCAAGCTCCCTTCAGTGTGACGGCCAGCACCCGCCAGCACATTACCCGCTCCACTGCTCCTCTAAAAACAGTGTACGGGACCCGGCAGAGGCACATACACACAAACTCACTACAGTGAAAAGAGACAGAAGAGAGAGCCTATTCAACACATGGAAGCATACTGTATATAACCTTGCTATGCAACGCAGGAAGTCAGTCAAGTATTTTGGACATGTGACATGTCTGAACTTAAAACTTGACCCCTAATTATTTGCTGGAAGCAGGTGGAACTATACGGCAGGTCAAAAGGTACAATTAAAAAGTGAGAAGACAGTCCTCAGACTGAGCTTTCTTCCCACTCATGCTTCAGAGACACAGCGCTACACTAATTTCTACAGTCATGCTACAGGTGAAACTCTTGGGACAAAATTCTAATTTCCTGCTCTAATTTAGTCTCTCTCAACTGGGACAAGTCACAGAGCCGTTTTTCAAACAAAGGCTTCATCAGATCAAACATGGCAGCAATGACAGGGAAGCTAATAATGTTGTTTATTGCTTTGCATCAGTCATATTCAGGGTCATTGATAGCAACAGCAGCTCATGTACAGATACAGCTAACTGTGCTGCTGGTTTTCAATATGCTGCTCGTGTTGAATCCACCTCAACAGTTCTAATACGGAGAGTCTCCAGTGTGTTTGCTGGCAGCGGTCCACAGCCTACAGTGAGAAACAGTATTCTGCGAGCCTGTGCCATCCTCTGCACCATCGACTGTGGAGTTATTTTAGCAGCAGCGTTAGTCACTTTCAGCCAAAATAAGATGAGGAGATGAACCAAACAGCTGCTGTGCTTGTGCTAAAACAATATGGGTGAATACTGAGGACCATTTTGTGATTTCAAGCAGATCAAAGGATCATAATGCTGTCCTTTTAGCCATGTGAAACAGCTTAGGGCTGGTAGTGAATTGAAAAGGCAACATATATAGAAGTTAAACAGCACCCTCTATTGATGAGTAGGTAGCACTGCAGTAGACAAAGATGTAAGACCCTGTTACAAACCTGCTTTGCATTTTTTTTTTTATCATGAGGGGGATTTAAAAACAACATACTTTAATATAATAATATTGAAAAGAATGAATTTGACTGAAATTTTAAAGAAACAACAGTGGAACCACTGCTGAGGCAGAGATATCAAGTATGGCAGAAATGGGAGTAATCCATAAAACTACACCACGGCTCATAGTGCCCCCCGTAGGAGACTTTTACAATAGTGTGAGGAAGCTCAACACTGCACTGCAGTACACAGACAAGTCAGAGCCACAACATGGGACTGCACGGGTCAGCACTGCACTGATGGGAGAAGACATCTTTCAGATATAATCACAAGACCAAATGAGCAGGTTGAATTCTATCTAAATGTAATAACAATGATAAAAAATGCTTTACAGTTTGAATAAAAGGAACACATTAAAGCAAAGCCAGTTTATTTATATAGCACCTTTCAAACACTTGCTTTACAAGATAAAATTAAAACCAAAAATAAATGAGGTAATAAAGGCAGAAATAATACGAGTAGTAGTAACAGCAACAACAATAAAAAGAACAAAAATAAAAATATTATTATATTTCCCGGTGCAGCTATCTGTTTAGTTTAAACCACTTGTGAATCAAGCTGTTTTTAGCTTCTTTTTTTAAAAAGTAGTTGAGTTGTTGTAGAGGTGGTTCCAGCTGTGGGCAGCATAGCAGCTAAATGCCTTATTACCCTGTTTAGTTTCAGATCTGTGCACTACTACATGACCTTAACGTCCTACTGGGTCTGTATCCATTAAACATCCCAAATATATTTTTAGAACTCAGGTCATGTAACGATGCATAAACCGTCACTAATACTTTAAATTCAGCTCAGCATTTTACTTGGAGCTGAGAACTGGAGTGATATTTTCTCTCTCCTCCTTGTTTTTGTTCTAGCTTTAAAGATAAGTACACGCCTTCCAGCATACAGACACATAAGCAACAGTCACACACTCATTCCAACATATACACTTCCATGCATGCAGATAGATCCAAACTAGAATATTGGTTAACATCACGCTGACAATTTCACTGAAGTAACACTTTCAACTGATTTCAAATGCATGAGCACACGTTGCTTTTGACTGGTAAATATTCTCTACAATATAAAACATTTTTCTTTTTTCGTCTGTTTGTGTGAATGTGAGTAATGAAAATGAAAGGAAGCCAAAGTGCATTCTTATGGGAGTCTTCTTCCTCTTAAGTATTCTCCTTTTTATCTCAATAACCTTTAAATAGCAACTTATTAACTTTTATTTCAGTTGCTCTTTTGACTAGTAATCATTTGGGTTTCAGTGGAGAGGCATTCATCAACGGGCACATCTCGATGTTTTTGTGAGTTTCAAATAACTGAAAACATGAAGAAAACCTTTCATCTGCTTCACTTGGTTATTAAATGTTTTCCTTTCTTTATTGGAGTTGCTTTGTTGTCATTTCCATCATATTCTCCTGAAATGCAGCACATAACGAAGAACACCTTGTCCATCTAACTGTATGAGTAAAAAAAAATTCAGTTATTGCTGTTTAAACACTGAAGTTCTGCGTGTCTTTATAAGCAAGTCTACATTTTCAAGTGAGGTGAGCAGGGTTACAACATACAATAAATCAAGTGATGTGCGACACCAGCACAGCCTAAGGTGTCAAAGAAAGACTGAAATGAATCAGAAAATTTGTTCATTGAACTGATATACACTCATGCTGTTAGGTACACCTTATCAACTGCTTGTAAGAGCAAATATCTAATCAGCCAATCACAAGACAGTAGCTCAATACATGTCGGCATGTAGACACAGTCAAGACGAGCTGCTGAAGTTCAAATGGGGAAGAAAGGTGGTTTAAGGGATTCTCCAATACAACAATCTTGGCTCGTTCTCAGTAAAAACAAATATCCTGTGAGTGGCAGATCTCTGAGTAAAAATGGCTTGTTGATGCTAGAGGTCAGAGGAGAAATTGCTTTGAGCTGATAGAAAGGAAACAGTAACAGTATCAGAACATCTCTGAGATCACAACACATTAAACATTGAAACAAATGGACTACAGCAGCAGAAGACCACACCAGGTGTAACTCCTGTCAGCTAAGACCAGGAAACTGAGGCTACAGTTCACTAAAGCTGGACCACAGAAGACTGAAAAAATGTCGCCTGGTCTGATGGGTAACACTAGAGTCTTAGATTCAATAGAGAGAAGTCGCTTGCTTTGTGCACACTGCTGAGAAAAAGACATCTAGCTAAGTTCATATCTGCTCTGTTTCATCAAAATCCCAGTTTCAATAGCTGGGCCCACATCCTCATTTTAGGTTTGACAGCGTTTCAGAAGGTAAAAGTGAACGCTTTGACATGAATTGAGCTGTGGTTTGGGGAAGGGGAAGGGATTGGCAATGGCTCCCGGGCCTGGCAGATCCCCATGTACTAAATACAAATGAAGAAGTTAAAGAATTGAGAAAAAGGAGGGAGGGATGGAGGGTGGGACACGTAAAGGAGAATGAGCAGCTTGCAGAACTGGAGGAACCTATATAGATGACAACCAGAAGGAGCGTGTTTGGAGGCGTGGTCCTGCTCCTGAAATTCCGATACATAATCTCCAAATTGCTGAGGAACAGAAACAAGTGAGTCTGGGAACACTCAACATGAGGAATCCAAGTCAGTTGCACTCATTCTGACAACATCTCCTCATCTGATTGCAAATAAACACCCCTAAAAGCAACTATCACAACTGCAACAGCCATTTTTTTTCAGTATGAAACTTAGTAAATTGTGCTGATAAATTGCATTTGTGTGATTCATTTGAATGTCCTTCTCTTGAAAGGGAAGTCCTGCAAATACATATAAGGTAAGGCCAGTATAGTGTGGCGAAGTAAGATGTGTGATTTGTAGTCCATCTTCTGCACGTTGTAGTTTCAGCACCCCAAACACCTGGTGTCACATTGTTAAGGACACTAATGTAAAGTTGTCCTTTTCTAATTCTTTATCAGTTTTCTTATAGGCCTTTCCTTGACCTCAATGACCTTTTTATTGAGGTCAAGGAATCTAATTTTTTAGATTTATTTCGTCCACATAATCCAAGTACCTTAATCCTAAATCGATCCCAAGCAACTGCTAATGACATTAATGTTTAGAGTGTTTTGCTTGTCCCCAGCAGTTGTTATGGCTGGTGGAGCATGAAGAGAAGTTTAATCCAGTTAATTCAGAAATCTGAAACTTTGCTTTGAAAAATCTCTCTCTCTCTCTCACACACACACACACACACACACACACACACACACACACACACACACACACACATACACACTGTGTCTCTCCTTTTCTCTCCTCTCTACTGGATCTGTACCAGCAGAAACAGCACTGATTTGGAGAGCCATATGGCAGGCAACAAAGCGAGGGTAGGCTTCATGTCCACACTGTGCTGTTGCTCGGGCATCCTGCCACCTCATCTAAAGGGCTCATCTGACTTGGCTCAGCATTTGAGGGAAGTATGCAGACCAGGGATCAGTGTAAATACGCCACGAGTGACACTGACATAGCAGTGTCACCAGCTCGGTGGTGAGAACAGCAGTTCAGAGCAGTCGTAGAGTTTCACACTGGGAAGTGAATATCACAGTCTCACCGAATGGGAATACACGGCTTGTGCTGACTGAGAACCACCACTGTTGTGTGCTGTGAGCTCAGCAGCGTGCAGGCAACACAATACTGTGCTGTTCAAAGCTGTTTGGCCTCGTGTGGTGATTAAAACAATTACATTGTGTTCGCTAGCATTTTATTATTCAGGGGGGAAATTTAGAATTGTATTGCGAAAAATAGCTTACAGAGACTTTCTTAGTTTTTGTGGGTTATTTTAGTGAAGGTCTGACTGAACAAACAACAGCAGCTGTGGAAAAAGTGGTACAACAGAAGAAGAGTGACACTGTTTTGTCTTCCATGGTATATTTAATAAGGGATTCAAGTCTAATAACAAACTTTTCCAATAAACTTTTTGTCAAAGTTACTCTCTGACTGTTCTGTATTCAGCGCCCTGAAATGCAACAATCAGCAACAGGGGGCGCTTGTGCACAGGAAAGCGCACTATATCAATACACATGGTCCATGTGGATAAAATCAGAAGATTTTTTTTTTAATACTTGTTTTAAAAGACACTTAAAATAGTCTTTTTTGTCTCTATTTTGTTTGGTGTTTGTTTGGCAGACACCTGAGCTTCTGAGCAGACGTTAAAGGCTGCAGGAACTTCTGCAGGAACTTCTTTCCTTCTAGTTTCCAGCAAAAAGACGTTTTTTAGCACAACCATGCTCTGTTTCTTCCTTACACGCAAAAACCAATCCACGGGCCTCTGTAGTGCACTATGCACCAACCACAGGAGCTGTTAGCCTTGGGGTTTCTGCCCCTGTTTTCACTGTTCTGTAGCATTTTCAGAGTCTTCCTCTATCGTCATTATGTTTATGTACAGAGACATCCACTTTCACATCATTTAACAAGCTAGTGCAGTGATTAATGTGACTTCCCTGGCACTGCCTGACACAGAATTTGAGGAAAAGACTTCAGAAGAACACTGAACAAACAAACTTTCTTAGGAATTAGGCTCTCTGTCTTTAAAACATCAGAAGAACAGCGCCACAGAAAGACTAAAGAATTGTACCACTGTGTATTTTTCAAAAGACTGATTGGAGCATTTTTCACATAGGTCTTGTCTACTGAATAAACACTGGGAACATAAAAGACAGTTGGCAGGCTTGTGTGATACTTTAAATCACAGTTACAACTGCTGAATGGCTTACTTCTGCCATCTAGTGGCAGATGAGCAGTATATATAACAAAGCTATGGTTAAGATTGTTGAGTGATGCTGTCTGAACTTCGGACTGAAACTCCAATGTTATGATCGGGGGCAGGCTATCAGCTGTGTAATCGAACAAAAGCCTTCTGCTAGTATTAGGATCTACAATTTATGTAACGCAACACCAATTCCAAAAAAGTTTGCACAGGGTCATGTTTACCACTCTGCCTTTAACAAGTCTGTAAACATCTGGGAATTGCAGAGACCAGCTGCTGGACTGTTGTGAGAGGAATGTTGTCCCATTCTTGTCTGATATGGATTCTAACTTCTCAACAGTCTTTTGTCAGCTTTGCTGTATTTTTTATTTCATGATCGATCAGATTGAACCTGTTGGCAGGCAGATCAGTTCAGCACTCTTGTCTAAATCCCTGCTGAGTATATGTTGTTGTAAAAACGATGTACTTTTCAGGATTTTGAGATGTGCTACCTGTCAATTGCATAGGTATTAATGCACCCCCATGTGATCAGACATGCAGGCTTTTGAACTGAGCAGTAATAACAATCCAGATGGTCCCTCTCCTCTTTAGTTCAGAGGATGAAATTTTGATTTCTTGCCTTCAAATCTTGGCCACAAGATCAGCCACTGTTTTAGTTTCTGCTAGCATGGGGTGGCAATCAGCTTGCCCACACTATCATGTCATTCACAATAATACCACCATAATTTTTTACGTGACATGAAAGTGCCAGTAAGATAATATCAATGATATAGCTACAGCACGCAATTATATTTCCTTGCCTGCACAACAACGAAACAAACCCAGACATGTTTGACAGCAAGAGCTGCATTTCAGCCTCTGACAATTTAGTAACAAGGGCACTACATCAACAAACTCAAACACAACACAACGATTTGCAAAATACACAGGAAAATTGTTTCCATTAAAGCTAGAAAAAACAGCAAACTTACTCATTGCAGTTTGCTGCATTGAGTACAACTGGGCTAAAAAGGAGGAGATACTAGCAGCTGGTGATTGTATACCAAAAGTAAATAAATGACGCAACCAAACATTGCTGGAACACTTGCTAGCTGCACTCCATACGACATGAGGAGCAAACGGTGGATGGAAATTACTGATATGGTTACATGGTGGCAAATGAGGGCTTTAAGCAGCTGGTTAAAAAGCCTGGTTTAAGATACATGTAGAGAATAATTTTCAATGTTATTATGAAAAATATTGTGCAGACTTCTGAGGAGTTACAAGATTAGTTATTGTTATTTTGAGAGTTAATAAGTTCTATTTTTACTTAAAGGTTAAGAGAGAATATTTGCAACCTGATGTCACGGCAAAGCGTGTAATGCACACGCTGGTCCACTTTTTCTGCATGTGTGTCCATTTCACGCTTTGGAGAGACAAAGCATGAAACAGACAAACATGCAGAAGTTACAGTACCTTGTTTCAACAGTCTCACATTTAGAATTAGACAATCTCTCATCAATGACAGGAACTCATTGGAGGAGAAGGATGGAAAACATCATTCATTTTGTTTGCACTATTAAAATTTTGCTCCTTGCAAGATGAAGTAACTAAAAAAAAATAGTGTTCAGAAACATCTCTGAACTATTGTGAGATATTTTTATAGCTATATCGACCACCCCTACTTTAAACCAGCTTAAGATCAATTATTTACATTTTATCTACACTAATCTTTATCATATCTGTGATAACGTCCTGTATCGTTTACTAGTGATATTGTACAAAATAAAACTAAACCACAGAAATGTTTTATAACTGCCTATGCCTGCCACTGACAGGTCCATAAGCTTTTACAATATGACATATTTTTGTATTTTTGCCTGTACATCGCCACACCAGATTTTAAATCAGTTGCTCTCCAAAAACCTATGAACATAACTGTAACTTTATGTTTGTGCCCATAGATTTTTATTACAAATGTGTCATCAAAACAACATCAGCAATAAATAAAAAAAAATCTAACCACAGATATTTCTAGAAGGAGAAGAAGAAATCTAGCTACAATGAATATTTCATCGGCTCATTTGATCATCAACTTGAACATATTTATTGAACTGGCTTTTCCCTCTCACTGGTTCAGTTAACAGAGTTTGACTGACTGGACTGGAGACGCTGGAGGGGTAAAGAGGGAGTATTAAGAGAAGGAAGGAAATAGAACAGGAAATGCAAAGAAGGAGGAGGGCCGGAGGCTGGTGTTGCCCCAGCAGTAGAGACCGGTCCCCCGGAGTCCAATTCCCTTCCTCTTATTTTTCCACTCCTGTCATTTCTCATCTCATCGTGTACCCTATCGCTTTACCTATGTGTATTTTTGTTTTCCTTACACATGCCTTCTACACATGCCTTCTGTGGACCCACTCCATCCTCTTCACAGCTCCATCCATCTTATTGCTCACAGGTGGTGAACTAACACTATAAAAACAGTCCCTGCTTGCATGCTCTCTCTGTAGTCGGAGCTCGCTTGCCTCTTGAACTTGTTGAAATGAATCTGTTGCTGTAACAAATAGTGGACATATCCTTCTAGTTTGAGTCACATTAAAGCCAAACAAAACAACATCTGCTGGTACTATTTAAAAACCCCCGACACCTCAGAATACAGGAAGAGCCTCTGTGGAACGTTAGAGAGTAATTACTGGATATCTTTTACAAGATGTAACTAGAGCCAAAATAGACAGTGCCCGTGACACCCAGCTAGTCCTCACTTTGTCCCAATCTGTTCTTTTCGATGTACAGCCCGCCTCCTCCCACCTGTCTCCCATTATTCTTTTCTAATCAGGCGTCCATGCCAATCAATTTTATCGCCATGACAACATTTTGCATGACGCCCCCTCCAAACACCACCGCCACAGCCACCGCACACCCCTATAAACAAAAACAAAACAAAACAAAAAAAAAAAACAGAAGCTGGATTCCGACAGCTCAGGATTGATGAGGGAGAGTCCTGTCAAAGGCCAGAGATTAGATTAGGAGTGAAGGAAACACACACACACACACACACACACACACACACCACAGCTCAGAGGCAGCAGGTGCTTTTGGTTAAACCTTAATTACATGATCTCTGATTTCTCTAATTGATATGGTAATGACTATGTAATTAATGCAAAAGCAGAAATACCAGCAGCTCACCTAATGAATGGATTTATTTGATTAGATATCCTTCTGCATATTTATGCATGCTGGTAAACAGAGGACACCAAAATACAGAAAATGGTTATTTGGGGCGGTTGTGATAGTGTTGCTACTGATGAGAAGCCACTGCTACAACACTGATAGAATTTACACAGGTAGAAATTTGAGCACAAATGAAACTGCTAAAAAAAGAAAAAAAGAGTAAAACTTTAACTAAATACATTTGCTGCTTTGAACTGTAGCTCAAAGCAGCTGTAGCTGTAGACTAACTAGCACAAAGACTGTTTAAAAGAAGAGCAAAGGAGGCAAAGGAAGAGGAACTCCAGCCCTGTTCTCTCACAGGTAGGTGGTGCTATGGGGCTACCTCACACTCACAGTTTATGAGCCACAGTTTGCATAAATGAAGATGATCATGAATGGTGCTGATGAGCACTCTCCAGTCTTCAAATCACCAAATATATGTACATATTTTTTATTCAAAGTCTACACGCTGCTCCAATAAATCCCAAAGCTCACAGACTCTGATGCCTTCACCCTTTCGTAGACGTATACATACTCAACTATAACTTCACCGTGACATCTAGATGTGACCCAGCTGCATTTACTCTCTGCTTTAGCAGCAAACCTCGCAGGGAGGGAGGAGACCGGATATTTGGGGAAAGATTCCAGTATGAAAAGTCACCTTCTGGGGATGAGAAATCATCTCTCCCGCTTACATCCAAACGCCCGCACTGCTCGCTGACTTTAAAATATGTCTCCATATATCTTCTCTTCATGTGAGATATCTGGGGGTCTGCTGCATGGGGTGGGAGGCAGGAAGAGGTCAAGTGAAAGCACATGTGGGCCCAGGCCAGGTCTGAAGAACGGAGACCTCGTGGTTCTCCATTTTTGTGTATAAGGTATAACCACACAACCCAGACACTCCTCTGGACGCTATTACACCTGTGTGTGTTTTTTTTTATATTAACAACAATAATAATAATATTCATTCATATAGTACTGTTTGATTGCATTCATTTTTTTTCTAAGAAGTTAGAAGTACTAGAATATAAGTAAACTAAATAAATCATAAAAGTGCGGTGAAACTGCTTTGGGTTTTTTCATCAAATTAGCAACTTAGATGATAAAACACTGGAACAAATGCTAAAAACTGGCGTGTTCTGCTGTTTCCTTTGGGTCTACAAACCTCAGCTTCTGTACTTGTATAAGTTTTCGGGGGACAATCTATTAAAACAACAACGACCACACAAAATAACATTTTACACTAGCTTAGCTTTGATTGCGCATGCCTCCAGTGTTGTAGCGCACGACGCGCTGGTTTGCTGAGACAGACAGGAGAGGACCTAATACCATTAATGAACGGTGGAGCGCTAGTTGGTTAACTAACTTACCTCTGAATAATGTGTTTCTTACGGGGCCACTCGGGCCACGGTTGATGGATGGCCTTACAGAAGCCGGGTCAATTAGCCAGGCTGGATTTCCCTGCATGTCGGCTGTAGACAGCACCGGGAGAGCTCCCAGCTCTGTCACACGGGCCTGGCTGTAATTAATCACCAGCGTGGGGCCTTCTCACCTCACACAGGCGCGCAAAAGCAGCCAATACATACGTTTGGTCCAAATTACATCCCCACTCTTCTAATCTGGCTAATTGTCAATAACGCACCCAGAGGAGACGAGGGATCGTTACATAAAACAGAGTCCGACCATCAAACGCGGACCATCCCCAACAACACGGAACAATATACAGTAAGGGGGAAAAAAGAAAGAAACCACGTTTTATTGTAGCAATAGCTGCTTTAGTTAGTTTATATTTGCTCAACAGTCTGCAGTAAAACTTCTCTGCTTTAATTACCTGAAGATACAGTCTGTGGGACAACCAGGTTGGGACACTGGTATCAAAATTCAATAACAGAACATCAAACACACCAACAACAGCGTTGTTGGTGTGTTTGATGTAAATGTTTCCATTAGTCAGGGTTTGATTAAAAGCAGCACATACAGAAGTTCTACATGGACTCAAAAGCAATGAGATGAAAATGACCGATGACCTTTAAAATGTATTCAAAACTGAATATTTTCTTAAATCAGGACCAGGAGCTCAGTGTCAGCATGACAGGAGGGACATGTAATCACTTTTGAATTGAAAATTGTCTTGGAAATGTCATTTTAGCTACAGCTCTCATCCCAAAAAGCTGTTTCTCTTTCTCTCTCCCTCACACACACACACACAGGTAGACAGAGCACAGATTGAGAGGCAGGGACAGAGACGTCACTCTGTGTTCACAGCATAAACTCCTGTGGTCTGGACAAAAGCAGCAGGCTGGCAGATGAGGTTTGTGTCTGGGGGCAGGGGAGCAGTGTAGCACTGCTGTGCTTTGTGTGTGTCTGTGCACAGTGTGCGTGTTGTTCTTATGAATTTGTGCATGTGTGTACGTCTGAGCGTGTGTGTGTGTGTGTGTGTGTGTGTGTGCATGCTTTTATGTGTGTACCTATATGTGAATGCACACGTGTGTGTATTTTGTTGGGGGGGGGTTTGGTCTCATGGGGCAGCTCTGTGTCGGTCCCATCTGCCACCCCACTCTACTGACACCCAAGGGAATGGCAGAAGGGGTGGGGGATTCATTTTGGAAAAAGGAATCGGGGTCCAGTGGTCTAATGGGCAACAATGCTGGTTTTACTGATGGGCCAAAGGCAAAGGACACTGACTGGGTGTGTGGAAGCCAATCTACCCATCTATTTGACAAAACAGTGGGCCACCCCTGTCAAGCGCTGCCTCAGCCTGCCTAATAAGGCACGCACACCCATGAAATTATGCCTTATATGAGAAAGGGGTGTATATTTTACACACATGCACACATAGACCTGGGGCTAATGTCAGCCCTAATGCATGGCCACGCTGTGGCCAGAGGGCTAATTGGGTATATAAACACAAACACATCCCTTGAGAGGGAAGAAGGCAAGGGTGCATTTTGTGCTCACTCTTTTGTGAGGGTGACAGTACTTTAACTAAAACAGCAGTATCTATAATAAAAGATGACGCAGTTGCCCTCTAGCAGTTATGCTCATTTGCAGCTGTGCTCTGAGTGTAATGTGGAATGACTTGGTGGCAGGTGGCATCTCATCCTGTCTTTATCCAAATTGTGATCAGGAAACAGTAAATGGTGCTGCCGCATTCGCATCAGCAGCAGCAACAACATAACAGTCTCGTGGAAGAGCAGCATATGGCTCCTGCACCACTGGACAGAAGGAGCACTCAGCAAGATGAATGCTGAGGTGCTGGCAACAAAGCTGACTTTAACTTGTCAAATTAACAGCATATCAAAGGAGAGACAGCAACAGGGAGCGATGATGAGGAAGAGGCAGCTGCAAGTGCTACTTGATGGTGACAAAGACTGCATGGTGACTTGCAGAAACATCGACTCGCTGCTGAGGTCAGTGTCAGATGTTTGAAGTCGGCGTGTCGCTCACTGTCACTGAACAGAGTTTTTGAAACGCAGTTCGACCATATGTGCTCAGTACAAACACACACGGCACATGCAGACATGCATGCGCCGGGTGCTACCCTACCCCCTCACTGCTTTGAGGGCTATGTTAATGAAACAGTTGCTGTTTCCTGGCATAACATTAATTACCCGATCAAAATAGAGTGGGTAATTAACTGCCCTTCTTTACCAGTGCTAATTACATTAACAGAGAAGGGCCATTTGAGGGAGCAAAAGAAAGGGGAGAAGGAAAGTAGAAATACAGCGGTACCACGCAGAGGCTGAAAAACAAGACAGTGAGGCAAACGCTTGTATGTATGTTTTAAGAGAGAGAAAGAGACAGAGAGGAGGAGGCCTCGTTGGAGGGAGACTCATGTGGTTCTCACTTGGGCCCCCAGAGGCTTGGTCCTCAGAGAAAAGCAGGCTTATTGGAGAGAAGAGAGATGGAGAGAGGGGGGTGTTGTTTATCTTGACATGCTCTACTCAGTCTTTAACGCTCGCATCACAATTAAGATGCTGCGGCTCATCAGCTATGTATACAAAACAGTGTAACAAGCTGCACGGGCACACAGGTGACGGGCGCAGTCAAAAATAGATTCAGCACAACCTTGAGTTGTGGAGCACTGTGGTAAAATCTTAATGTCCAGTAAACTGTCTGATAATCCAGTGTTTGTGAAAATGAATGCCAAGACAGTTTACAATTTAACGCAGGGCAAGAAACAAAGCAGCTTGTATCAACATCACACCTTTTTTTTTCAGTATCCATTTTATTTGGAGCACAAAATATAATTACACCTTGAGATATACAAATCACATTTGCAACTATTTTTTGTATCATTTCAAAGAAAGATGGCTTCAAAAACATAATATTAAATTGCTAATAATTTTTAAATAAATAAAATTAACCAAACTCTAAAAACAATTTTGCAAGAGTCATCTGTTCTTTGTGTTCTTTGTTTTTCGAGTCCTGAGAATGCAGTTTGTGTCATACTGAAAAAAATGTAAGTAAGGAAGTACAAGTAAAAACAGAATGATGAGGGTCAGTGAACATCTAATACGCCCGCTTCTTTTCTTTCTTTTTGAGCATTTGTGCTTTTATTTACCGTACTGCATAGTGACTAGAGACCTGTACAGGGCTGAGACATTTAACATGGATGTGTAAAATGTAAAAGTCACAGTCGTATATATTTAAATTTGTAACGTGAAGTGAAAAAGTACCAGGGCATCGGTGTAAGAGAGCATGCATTTAAAGTGAAATTAAAAAGGGATAAGGCTAACTAACATTTCCTTTACACAAGGAGAATCACCTTCTGCAACATATATATCATTATGCAAGATCCTGCAAACTGGGGATGTTTACTTAAAAAAAAAAAAAAACGAATTCATCTTCTATGCTGATCATTCATCAAATTCATTAGTAACCGCTGAGATAAATTCATGTCAGTAACAGCTGGAAAAAGTATCACTGTATAAAAACACGTTTATATTATTACCTAAACTAACAATAATAAGTTAAATTGCTTGTTTTTAAATAAATCAATATATGAATTCCTTTAGTAATAACCCTTGAGACAAAGAGCTCTCCCTTGAAAAACCGTAACGATCAGAACAAAAAATAAAGGGTTTGTTTTTCTGGAATGTAAATTGTCTTCAAAAAGTCTACTACAAAAAAACCTCTCACTAACTCACAGACGGTTTACACACATGCCGTTTAACGTGTCCATACGCAGACAGAATAGCACCCTGCTTTTTAGAGCTGCAACTTTTTATCCGAGTTGTCTGTCGTCCATCAGTGTTCAGTGCTCTCGTTGTGCGTCCTGTAAAACTCTGGCCGTGGTTTTGCGCAGGTGTTGAGGAAAAAAGGTGAATACTGCATGTGATGGTTGGTCAGAAGTCAACACAGATGCTTTTGAAGCTTGAGGCGAAATTCAAAGCAGTCTTCATCTGTTTCTTTTCCGAGGCTTCATTACACACACACACGTACACAGCCGAATGTGGTCCAGTCTAGTGCTGCTTGCTAAGGATGGTCTCTGTGGTTGTGGGTGGATTATTCTCCTCCGTGTCTGCAGTGGATAGCTGGTCTTTGGACATTTTCATACCCCGTGCTGTTCATCCAGACGGATGAAAAAGGGACTAAGAAAAGGCGAGCATACGGGGTTGGGGAGGGAAGATATACAGTACATGGTCGCTAGTGATCAATTTTCCATTCTCCCTGCCCTCGTAGTGCCAAAAGAGGGGCTAAGTGAAGCAGTGGTCTGGGGTAGATTGGGGGTGCTTTGCTACATCGGGGGAACAACCAGGCCCGTCATTGCTGGAGAGAAAAAAATATACAAAATCTATGATTCGACTCAGTCAGCTCTTGCATTATTCTACATCCAGCAACTGTTTTCTGTCTTGTTCAGTCAAAGCTTTCGAGTTAGTACAAGGGGTTAGACTGCATTCATAAGTTCAGACAGGGGGGTCAGATAGTGAGTTGGATGACTACCTCTGAAGCTGTTCCCCCCTGAGGCGGGGCAGGCAGGGGAGGGAGAGCCTTGGGGCCTGAGGACGGGAGCAAAAGCACTCTTCTGTTTAGCAGCAGACGGGAAGGAGGAGAAAGGCAAGAGAGAAGATGAGGAGCTGGAGCTTCCTGGTATAGTGGGGCTAGAGGGCATTACTGTGGAACAGAGAGCAACAGTCAACTTTAAGCCTGAAAGTCATAACACATCTGCTTTGTTAAGTTCATTAATGCACACTTGAAGATATTTAGAAAGTTTTTAAGATCTTACTGTAGGGAGAGCCAGTGGGGGAGGCACTGTTAAAACCAGGAGATCCAGGAACACCTAGACTAGTCATGGGAACTGTCCCATAGCCTCCAGTCATCCCTCCACTGGTGCCATAGGTTGACTGCTGGGGAGTTGAGGCTGACGGGTAACCCCTTGGAGACAAACTGCTCGAGTTGCGAATGTAACCTGGAGGGGCCGTGGAAAAGTTGGGTTACATTTGAGCTTTATTAGCTTCAAAATCAAACGTGAAGGATGACTTAAGGCTCAGTTTGCTCACCCTGGCTGCTCTGTCCTGGCTCTCCGATGCTCACACCCAACTGAGAGGGATAGGAGCCCAGGCCCATGACGCTGCCGTGGGCTGGTGAACTGGGCAGTGCCTGCAGCTGACTGTGAGGACGGGGAACACTGTAGAGCGCCTCGGCAATGTCAGCCGCTCGTTTCAGTAGCATGTCCTACAGGAGGGCAAATAAAATAGAGAGCAATGGGTCAGGCTCACAGACATATAATGCAGTTTGGCCAACATGTTATTGCTGTTAATTAATATATCTTTAGCTTGGCAGTAAACACAATATCTAATATCTAATTAATGTCTAAAACTGTGAATGTCTCCACTACACCCAATTAGCCCATTAGCTACAAGTTTCATACGGTGTACCAACCGTGCAGCTGACAGTTTTCTGACTCATACTGGTGCTTTCATGAGTTTTCATTTCATGTGCAAACTGAGAATCAGCAGCTGAACAGCCACTTGACATCCACAATCTAAAATTGTACTTTTTTGCAATGTTTTTTAATCTTTTAGCTTTCTGAGTGCCACACCTCTTTGGAAGATGCAGTCGTTATAATGAAATGTTGGAAACCATCAGTCATTTACATTAGAAATTCAGTCTATAAATCAATGCTAATTGTTAATATGTAAAAAATACAAAATCACAGTCACATGTGTACATTATTCTGGGCTTCAATACAATATGTAAAGAAAATTTCCACCAAACCTGATTACTGTGTGGATTTCCATACAAGGCTTCCACAAGATCTGCTGCTCTTTTCAGGAGGATCTCCTGCAAAAAACAAAAGAATAAAAACCAAATTGAATACAATAACCTCTTTATGACATGTGCACTGTGGTTTGAAAGATAATCGTAATATAGTAAGGTCATATATGTAGCTTTCTCTCACCTTAGCTAGTTTCTCTGGGTCACCAGGGTGCCGAGGAATAACCTTCTGAAGACGCTGAAAGCCATAATCTATGGTTGGTTCATTAAGAGCTAAAAAAGGAAGGACAAACTCAGTCAAAATCAGTCTCAGTTTAAAATTCTTGTGGATAACATGGACAAATAGAGCACAATGATGTGTCTACATACCTGTGTAGATAAAGCGCCCGGGTGCTCCTTTGCAGAATTGCTTAGATTTATAAGACAGTGTGACTTCCACAACCCCGGGAATGTGTCTCGGAGGTGTCTGGACACGGATAGCGTGTGGTGTGATCAGCTGGGGAACAAACACAGAAACTGTGTCACAAAATGATAAGAAATTCAACATGAGGACTCCAGCTAAACATTGGTTATTTATTTCTGCTCCTTGTAAAAAAAAAAAAAGACTATATATAAAGATTGACAGAGACATATTATGTCAGTGAAGAAGAATTTGAATCCTTCTTCTTTGTAATGACCAGCGGGGGATGTTCAGGAGAACGATCCAGCTGAACAGAGGCCTAGGAAGCAACTTTAATTCTTCCTTCATTGATGAGGTCAATAATAAGGTTCCTTGTGCATCTGTGGTCACTATTGCTAGTTTCAGAGTATGCTTTAGGGAATGACTACTCACTTGCTTGTGATATCTGGATTTCAAAAATCAAGAGCATGGTAACAGCCAAAAAACCCAACTAAAGGCTCCAGAGCTGTAGACCCAGACCATGGTGTGTAAAAAAAATCAGTTCAAGGTTGGAAACAACCTGTATAAGCTTGTTTGAAACTACATACAAGGCCAGAAGTCCTGGTCACGAGCCATGCACATGACTTTTACTCATGGTCTGGAGCTCAAGTCAAGTGTAGCTGGACTATTTTTTAGTTCAGTTTTCAAAGTGAAACTGGCATTTGGCCAGGAAAAGACACACAAGTGGCAAATTTCAAGCCATCAAAAAGTGGACTACTATCATTAGCTTAACCTCTTAAGCCCCAACGCCCCCTGATACGGGGGCAAAAGGCAGGAGATCAGTTAGGCTTGGGGCTTAAGAGGTTAACTCTGTGACACCCTGGTGACATTTGTCATGGTATGACAGCTGCCACTGGCATTTAAAGAAATATCCTCACCACCGTGTCCTGTAAATGTTCAGGCTACTTCTACAGTGCACAGTCTAATTTTCAGTACACAATCTAATTTTGTGTAGGCTGCACCTGAGTAACTGAAATAATGTGATAAAGCATAAGTTTTCATTTTTAAATATCTACCACCATTAGTGTGATGTTATGAAGATGCTCTTACCTCGCTCCATACGAGCATGCTTCCAAACACCACTTGTAGCCCGTCAAAAAAGTTCTCTCCAATGACTATGACCATTGCACCACCGGTGGTCCAGCCCTCACTCGGACTGATGGCTTTGATACATGGGGTAGCTAAACAGAAGAGCAAAGCAAGATTCACTTCAGCGGTTTCAATACAGGATGTTCAGCAGTTGAGAAAAGAAGATGTGCAACGGAAGTGGAGATCTGATGAAGACTGTTTTAAAGATGCTCTGTAGTTCAGGATTGTGCAAAACAAGTTCTAAGATAAAGTTACAAAAGCTAAAAGCATTAGTGCCTGAATATTTCAACTTCATTTTGTTTACGATGTGATTTTTATCCACAATGAACTCGAAGAGCACATTGGAAAGATATACAGTGTAGGTCAGCAGACACAGCAGCTCAAGCAATGGACGTTAAATGAAAGAGATAAAAACAAATCTCTATTAAAAAATAAATACGTTATGAAATGTATTTATGCACAGAACCGGAGTAAATGTTCTTGGTTACCTTTGACCACTGTTCAGATAAATAAGTTGTTCTTAGTTGAGATGTGATGTTGAAGATGTATACCTGGAAACGGATCTCCAACTGTAAACTTTGTTCTCAGGCTTACAATAAGATGGTCTCCACTTATATACGCATTTTCACTTTGTGGTTCTACAAAGCATTTTGAAGTGTGTTTCTCCTTCACTGTTTAGAGACTAACAGCACCATAGCTGCAACACAAGGTGCTTGCCTGCCCTGTGAAACAGACTGGGTTTTGATAGTCTCGCATATGGAGCAGTAAGATATCAAACCACCAGCTCTGGGAGGAGTAATTTCACTTCATCACCTAAGCCTTGGTCACCCACATAGCACATTGTTTATTAGAGATGACAGCATTATCTTGAGTTGAATATTTTAGGACACATTGACAAGTATGGAATAAATGCTTTAATTAGTTCAGTTAATGACCTCAGCAGTTATGTTTGATATACCACAGTGATTATGATCGGACGTTATGCAACTCGAGTACCTGCTGTTCCCTTATGTTCTGTGGATGAGTGTGTCTTATGCTTCTTGTGAGTGATGCAGCAGACATGTAACACAGAAAAAAAAGGTACGGTAAATGAAGTGTGACGCGATGGCGTAATTGTCTTACCATATTCCATCGTATTCTCGACAGACTCGCCTGGCTCCAGTCTTCGAGCTCTTCTGCCATGTTTTGAGTTGTTGTGGACAAACATGTTGTCAGACACGGCTAGGACGTGACCGTCTACACTCACAGTGCTGCACAGGACCACCTGAAAGAGAGGAAAAGAGCCATGAGGAAGATACATGAGCGTCTATGACCCACTTAGACAGCATGCTGCGAGTCACAATCTCAGGTTACGACAGTAAAATCCCTGAGCAACGATTTGTTTTAGTGTACAGGTGATAGTCATATTTCTTAATAGGTAATGTGACATCCCCGGGATCTCCATAATATGTCTGCATTCTGGGGATGACACTGTTCCCGCAAGCCTCCACTCCCCCATCAGGTCTCCATATGGCCTCTCCTGCACTAACTTTTTGATTCATAGAGCATGCAGCAGGCTCATCGTTGTCTCCTCGTGATCCTTCAATGACAGCAAACATATGGACCAAATCTCCCATTTTAGCCAGCAGTTAAGGTAGTGGATGATATATTGTGACCCTAATTTGATTTTCTGGTCTCAGCATGTGTGTGTCCCTTCCCACATCATGAGGATGACATACAAATAATTAATGAGAAGACACTTTTCTCTTTGGAAAAATTATGAGTGTTGATACAATGCTAATCCTGAGCGCAAAACTGAGTTTCCGCATGTTTATGAACATTTTTTGACAGTTAAAGGGAGAAGATCAATGAGAAAAGAATTTGAATAAACCATAATGTTTTTATTTTTATTTTTTTGTTTATTTTTTTTTTAGATATGTCAGAAAAGATCAATCTTTTTACTCCCTTTGAAATAAACACATGGCAGTAATTTTACAGGTGAGGGAACACGAGGAGGGAAAAAAGGAGAAAAGGCATATGATCCATAGGTGGTGGAAAAAAGAGGGGCAGCTATAGGAAAATAACTGTAAATTATCGATCTAGCGTCAGACTCCTGTCCAGCTCCGATCACCTTTTAACCCGGAGATGACAGTCTCCGAGTGCCTGCGTGCTCATAACTTCTCAGTGTGTGTCACCTCGCAGGGGATAAAGCAAAAATGGTGCAAGACAGCAGGACGAAGACAGGGAAGGGACAGGGGGTTTGCTGGGAGGAGGAGAATGCCAGACAGAGGCCGCTGCTGCTGAAAGACGGCAGAGGAAGTGAGGCGGGAGCGTCCCAAGTGACCACTTCCTGGGTCACGGAGCATGACCTCCTCCATCTGGAGCCAATCACTCAATTCTTGACAACTTCCTGAAACACCTCAACCTATTTCCTGCACTCCAGCACCCCCACGACCAAGCCCCCCTCCACATATCCAACTCCTTTCACTTGTCTTTCTGTCTTGCTGTCTTCTTATTGATTTTTAACTTTCACCTTTAACTCCCACCTTCGTGTTTTTCTCTGCATAACCTCTCCAAAGGAGGAGTTTAAGGTAAAAGTGTGACAAGAAAATTCAAAAACAAAATCCTCTATCTAAATTAGAAGACACGAGGTGACATTCTCATTAATCCAAAACCTTTTGTTTTTTAGTGCCACGTTCCCCACTTCCATGCAAGCACACACTCACACACTTGCTGGTTTCCCTCCGTGTACTTGTACCTGAAATCTCCTCATATCCCTTGGGTTTCCTGCTGTCTTCAGACAATTCTGGTTACATTTCAGGAAAAACTTCAAGAAAAACCTGCAAAGGTAAATACAAGGACACATGTTTGTATATTAGCAACAAAAAAAGCATCACACAAAAGAATCTTGATCACGTTTGTGATTATTTGCTACCCTGTAACAAACTGGCAGTCTAAGAAGACGCTAATTATTTTTCCGAGACAGGTCTTGTGTGTGTAAGGTTGTGCGGATGTGTGCGTCTCTGCTCTGTACACATCTGATTACTGTTCTGTCTTCAATCCCAGCTGTTTAGTTTAATAATAAAGTCAATGTTATTACACTTTAAATCAAGTAATGAGATTTTGAAGCACAGTCCAGTGAAACAGCCACGGTGTTTCAAAGTACACTGGAGACAGTGATGTATGCCAGGAGACTCAAGGGACCGTGGTATCCCACAATGCCGTATTTGAACCCCCACATGGGAATGGAGAGGGAAATGAAGTACAGACAACTATAGAGAAAGTGAAACGAGGAGGTGGGAAGATGGAAGGTAGCGATAGAGGCACAGGCACTAGTATGGACATGAATTTTGTTTTCAAGTATATGTGTCTCATTACGTATGTGAGTCTACTTCTGGGTGTGATAGACTGTGCAGACACAGAGTAGGTGAGAGAGAGAGAGAGAGAGAGAGAGAAAGAGGTGCTGATAGCCTCTGCTGCACCAAAGGAAACCTGAGAGAAAGGTGGAATAAATAGGAGAGAGGGAGACTGTGGAGAGAGACTCCAAATCCCAGGTGTACGCAGTTCGGCAACATAGCCCGCTGCCATGGCAACGCAGCTCTGCCGCAATCCCAAAGTCCCCATGCTGAGGCAAAGACAGCGGTGGGAAAGAAAAGGAAACAACAAGAACACATTCCATCACTGAAACCCAGCGCGGAGCCAGGAGAGAGACTTGGCGAGGTGAGAGGCAGGAAAGTATATAAAGAGGACAGGTGCAGACAGGGCTCAGGAGGTGGAGGACTTAAAGAGAGGACGTGTGTTAAAATACAATAAAATAGGAATGAGCTTTGCGCTGATGCAGGATTGTGATGTAATTACGCTTCTTCACTTCACAGTAAACACATCTGCCACATCTCTGCCGTGTCTGTGAGAAACACACCCATTAGCACTCCAATAAAACAAAGAATAGCAAAGCAGAGAAAAATGTTGCACAAGGATGCAACGTATTTCTTTTGGGGGGTTTTTTAGCTTGGGGGGGGGCTTCATGGGTAGCTCCAATCCCACCCACACTGTGTTTTCTGCAAGTATAAGTCATCTTAATGTAGAGCGGTTGTTTGGAGAGGAACTTCATATTGGCCCCATGGCCCTGAATCCTCCCATCGAATACTAATCTCTCCCTCATTCTGTCAGTTTTTACTCGCTATTCTTCCATCACTCGCTCCAACTTCCTCCCTTGTGAACAGGACCTGGCTTCTAACTCCGTTCCAACAGTGTGTCCAATATTTCTTGATTTGAGCTATTTCGTCAGAGGACAATCAATATTGTTGTTGGCAGAGGGCGATTGCAATTTATCACTTAGATCTTAGGCCTCCAAACTCAAAGCTACGCTCAGTTTGGGGTGGAAACATGTAAAAGGGCACATCTGCAGGATTTTAACATACATGCAGCAGTGCATGTATGTTAAAATCCTGCACAGGCAGAGTTTTAAAGTCTGGTTCTGGACTCTACAAGTGGACAATAATCAAAATTGTCCCGTTTCATTTTACTGTGTCTACTGAAGGTGATACAGAATACATATTGATTATGTCCGGGCCAATGCTTCTTACACTGTGGCTCATTTAAAGGAATATAGAAGCCTTATGCATTAACCATTACATCACAGGAATCACATTTCTGGTTCAGTAAGCAGGTCCATTGTATGCTTGTGGTTTGATAACACTGGTTTCCTCACACAATCCAGTCGTAATCACTCACTTGACTGACTGACATGATAAATTTCTGCTGTAGTGATGCATCAGATACCAAAATCACAACCTAATTCAAAGGCTGTCTACACCGATCTCAGGCTTTGTGCACTTTCTGAGGGTTCTTGACCTTGTTTGTTGACTTCTTCTCATCATTCCTTGTTTGTATGACACCGGATGCCTCACACATGCACGCTCACAACCACACATCCGCATGCATGCATACATGCACACTCTAATACACTGACACACACCCCTCTGCTCCCCTCCCAAAAACCCATTGAGTCAACTTTTCACCCCCCCCCCAGTTCGGACGCACACAGCTGCAAATGCTGAAATTAAAGCGAGACATTGACGCATATATTAGCATGCATTAGCCGCTTCCCCCTGCCCACTTAACATGCAAATCTCCCAGCCCCGTCGCCTCGCACCTTCTGCCACACATTCATTTGCTGAATTATAATTAGACTAATCTTGCATAATTAATAAGAAGTCGAGGACCCTCTGTTTTTATCCCCTCCTCTATTGTGGTTGCAAAAGTTTAATATTGCTGTTGTTTGTTTTTGTTTTGGTAATGTAATACACCCACACACCTCCCCGTGCACACAGAAGAGACGAAGAGAACACGCTAAGAATTGGAGGTGATCCTCATGTCACAGGGAAATTGCAGAGAAAGGCTATTTTCAAAGAACTCCACCAGAGTTATCGTGTTTATATTTAATAGCTGCCTTGTTACACATCCACAGATTATACTGCTCCATAAAGCAGGTGGAAAAGAGAGATCCTGTTTTTATTAAAACACTGTCAAGTGGGTAACACAGTGCAAATAAAACTAATGGGAGGTATGAAACAATTTTTAAACTGTCTGCCTCAATAAATATTTGTTTTAACGACTGACAATTGAAGAAGAACTGCAGACTATAAGATAAAGCATTATTGGTAATCTTGTAAAAATGTATTTTAAAAATAAAACTTCTTAGATTAAGATTGCTGTTCCACATTAGTGGCAAATTTCACCCTACAGCATGCTGCAGTCAGCTATGAGAATCAAGTTTTATCTTCTGCAGCGTCTTCCCTCCACATACACGCTTAAAACAGGAAACACAAACAAAACATAGAACCAAGTCTTAAACTTTGGGATCCTTTTACACTAGAGCGCCACAGGGAGTGTGTTTTTTTCTTTTCTGTCTTCACTTCTAAATCTCTGTCAAGGCCTCCAGTCCCTTTGTCTACATCTGCGTCAGTTCCCAAGACTAAACACAGGCCTCGCAGCATGAGGTGGGCATCCCAGGAGTGACAACTTGCTTTGCTAAAACTAGATCAGTGACCAAACTCCAAGTCGTGACACTAAAAACAATAAAAGAGTAACAGTTTTTTTTAAACACGTTTTCATTCTTTACTATGCCTGGTTTCACATTCCTCAGTCGATTTTAGCATCTGTTACACATGTAAGCATTGCCCTGCTTTACACATGGCCTTAATCATCCAGTGAGCACCTAAGCACCAAAGGACTTAACAAAAATTTTCATAGGCATTCATCAGCACTAATCACTGTTGACATAAACTGCCTTTTCACATAGTCGTAAAACACATCACCCACTATTCTCGCTGTAAATGAACTTTTACTGGTTGCAGTGGCTCTTCAAGCAATCTGATTCAAGCGTGGCTTTAATGAAGAGTTCAAATTAGCCAGGAGCACAGAAAACACTCCGACTCTCACTTTCCTGGGGTTGGCTTTAGTTTTCTAATTTTGGGTCAGTGCAGCAAAAGTGACAAATTTATGCTTTAATCCAAATATACGAGAGGAGAAAACTTAAAGCAAACTATGGGGAGGGGGTGACTGTCATCATTTTTGCTCAGCAAAAGTGGGTTCCCTGCTGCTTGGTGAGAGGCGAAAAGTGGAGACGGAAAAAGAGACGCTCTTCTTCATCATCTTAATAAATGTAATTTTTGACCCAGTCTGTAATCCCTAATATTCAAACTAAAAAAGGCTGCAAAAAAGCAAAAAAGATGAAGAGGCGGACGCGGAGGAAGAGAGGAAGAATGTCGACGTCCTGTATGCAGGGCCATCACTCATCAGACATCCCCTCCATCACCTCCCCACCGCCACCCTGAAAAAACAAAACAGTGTCCTGACATCGTGGTGGAGGGGGAGCTGAAAGGCGGGTGGGGAGGAGGGGAGGAAAATTAGGAAACCAGATGTGAAGCATTAAAACATACTGACATGCTGAGGGCCTTCCTCTGCCACACTCACACACTGAGAACACTAACTCGTACAGCAGGCTAAGATACATGCACGCATGCATGTGTATGTCTCACACACACACAGGCCATAAAACAACACACACGTACACATGCACACACAAAGACAAATACTGACTTGAAAGCAGCCATGTGTGCACAATCAATTATGCAGAATTATCCACATTAGAAAAAGTGATGCCTAAAAAACAAATGCCTAAAAAATGTAAGCATGCTAGCTGATTTTTAATAAAACACGCGTGAAATGGGCCAAAACACGCTGCAGCGCTGGAGGATGTAACAATTTTTCACTGTAAGACAAAAATCTACAGATGGGTCATCATGCATCACTGTATGGACATGCATCCAATTAGGACATATATTTTGGCTGAGAAATGGCTGGGGGAGCTTTGTTTTCCTTCATGAGGGGAGCTGTATTGGGGGGGGGAATTGGAGCATAGTAGATGTGTATGTGTCAGTGGGGAAGAGTAATAAATACCCCTGGACCAGGGTCCCCTGGCAGACTGGGAGCTAGACTGGTCACCAGGGTTAACACCCGGGGCACCTGACCTCTGACATTGCTAATGGGGCACAGAAAACCCTCCACGAACTGATACCCCCTCTGTCGCATACCACCACAGGACCTTTCACACCAGTCGTCCCCAGTCCGCTCCCCTCCTCCTCCTAAAAACATACAGGGATATCTGTGGCATCACCTTCACTGCCCTTTCACCAGCAAATGCCACACAAATTCCCTACAGCTTGAGCATCTCTTTCATTTTCTTTTTTTCGGGATGCTTTTTAAACATATATGCAGTCGTCATCATCATCATTAAAAAAAAAATAAAGCTTGACCCTCATCTGTTTCCACAAGTTAAATACAGATGAAGGCTTTATCTACTAAATGGATTGTCACTGTAGGACCCTGATCTCATTTGACAGCAGTATTTATCCTGTGTGAGCTGGGAAGATTATCCTCCATTGGCCAACTTACTCATGTAAAATAAAACAGTGTGAATATACCACACATCAACTTAATGCTGTGTGTTTTATTTATCCGTTCTTATCCCTACCTCAGGTAATTACACATCACTAGAATTATTTTGCTGCTATAAAACACAGATTTTATTCAGGCTTTTTCTTTTGGCTGTTTGTGTGAAGACAAAATGCAGGACTAAGAAGTTGGGCTTCAAAAAGGAACATGCTAACTTTCATCGGATACACCTTAAAGCAGACAGCGAGCACATGGATGAACTCAGCTCTTTATAAATTTGACTGGTGGATTGGCTGTGTCCCTTTTGGCCTCCTCTCCGTTGCCTCCCGGGCTGGCTTCACCCCTGCAACCCCAGCCCAGACCTACCCCGCCTCTAAACTTGAGAACTGTGACAAAGCCAAACATTTTAACCACTGGTGCTGATTTATAGAGCTGGGTAGCGCTGTAAAACCTTTAGGCTTGCCACTGAAAAAGTGACTGTGGCATTCTGGAGCTGGGAGCTTAAGAGGGCTGCGAGGAGGAAAGTGGAATGATGGGAAGGGTACTCAAGAGGCACTTGAGAGGTTTCTCTTGGGTGTAAAAAGTGTTTTACTGCATAACCTCTCACCAGCTGCTAAATGTGCATTTCAACAATTTAAAATGAATTAATGTGTTAGTCTCTCGAGCTTAGCCAAAAGCATAGCATAGAGACCATCCACATGGGACTGCGGTCAGCCTGCCAAATAGATAGATATGGATAGATATTCAGAGTCTAGAGAGCATGAATTCACAACCAGGACAGGGAATAGAAGTCCCATCAGTGGCCTGACCTCTCCCAGCATGCTTGGCGTGTCCTGAGGGACGAGGATTCAAAATATACTCTCACAACTGTCAGATGGAGACACGTAGCACCTTCTTCAACTGAATAGATTTCAAATATGCCAGAAGGTCATCCACGACGCACCAAAATCTAATCTTACCTTTTCAATACCCTTTCAATCAATCAGCAGCTAATAAGATTTACCAATAACGTGTATAAAGCTTGGCCCAAAAGAACAATGAAGCTGGGATGGATGCCACTGAGAGGGAGAGGAGAGGAAAGAGAAGCAACAACAGAAGGAGAAGAGATGTCTTCTTAATTAGCCAGTAATGATAAGATCTGACAAACAACATCTGTTTCCAGAAAGAGAGAGAAGGGAGGGTGGGGGGGGGCGTAAAGAGGGAGAGGGAAGAAGAGGGCGAGAGAGCGGGATGGGAAGCAGCACAAGAGAGAGAGAAACTGCTGAGAAACCTGTGAAGCCTAGACAACAGGGACCTGCTTGTAAGAAAGTAAAGGGGGAGCGGAGGGGATGTGTTTGGGAGGGAACGCTGTGTAGCGTGACACAATGGAGAAAGGAGGATGAGAAGTATAGCAGAAGTGAGAGAAAGACAGACAGGGGAGAGAAATCTGACAGGGTTGAGGGAGTCGAAAAGCCAGGACGACTATGACAGACAGGAGAAGGAAAACAGATCAAAAGGAGAGAAAATGAGGAAGATAGACAGACGCAGAGAAGGTGAGCTGGATAATGGTGCTGAAGGGAGAGAGGAGGAACGTGCGAAGAGATGGGAATGGAATCACTCAGAGGTTTCAAGGTGCTGTAATTTACTGTCCATGGCTAATACACAACAAATGTGTGGGAGCCGTGGACTGCGAGAGGAGAAGGGGAGCAGAGTGGTTGGGGGGCCAGGAGGGTGGAGGCTTTAGGGAGGGCATGCAGACTGTTGGGGCTCTCAGCATGCCTGCTGGGAGCCTGTCAGCAGTCACATCACCCCTTGCCCTCAGCCCTGACAGATTCATCAGGACCATCCCACACCCTGCTGCATGTATCCAAAAGATTGCAGTGACAATTGTTAAACTGCTTTTGCCATTTTTAATTCACATTTCCTGTCAGACTTTTATTTGTTAATGTTATGTTCGATCCAGCAATCATCCCCACATCAGACAAGCCACCGAGTTCTCATGAGATCTCGTGAAAACGCTTCAAAAACTTCAGGCTTTTAGCTCACTCTCTATACTTTTAAGCCCATTTTGGTTCTTTGCTCGCTGTTTGTTGCAAGACAGTTAAAAAAAAATTGTGTATTGCACACGGTCAATAGAAAGTGTGGGTTATTTTCTTATTTGTAACTAAAATCAATCATGAAGTCAGCAAAAAAAAAAAAACATAAGAAAAAACTTAACTAAATCAAACTAAATCTCAAGGGGAACATAACCTGGGTATAGCCATGACTATCGGATATGATGTAACATCTGAAATAGCACAAAGACAGCAAATTGTGACAGTTAACAAATTATTAAAGATTATTATTAAAGATAATGTGCAGTATCTACATTGTGCTCTACACATTAAATTTGCTTGAGAATGGCTAATAACGGTCACACCAAAGATTTTCTTATTAAGATGGAAACACACTATGGGCTTGCCTTCAGTGGGAAGGTTCTCTGCAGCAATCCTGCACTCATATGCTCCATGCTACTCCATGCTTGATTTTTTTCAAGCAGCTTTGATAAATGTACTGAAGTTCTTACGAATGAAAAGCTATTGTATAAGAACTGTGTCTATACACAGCGTCTTTGCCTGTCTGTTTCCTTCATGGACCGCAGGAAGTATAACTTTTGCCTGTGATACTTAATCAAATTTTTTTTTTTTTTTTTAAATCCTGCAGAAGTGTAAATATTAGTGTTTGGAAATGCTTTCAAAAAGTGAGCGCCAGGGATTTCAGAGAAATCTAACTCCTAAGAAAAATAAGAGTCTTTCCAGATCCCAGATAAATAGACAAACAAAAAAACAAGGTGGCCTGTGGGGCCGGCTTAGCACCAGGGGGCATTGTTAAGTCATTAGTGAAATTTAAGCCTTTAACCACAACCAAACCCAGTCACCCCCAGCAGCAGTGTCCAGCCAAAGAAAACAGCCCCTGTTACTAAATACCACTGCTAACTGGCCTTTGACTCCAGCAACCCCCCCAACACACACACAAACACACACAAAAGATTCTAGATTCTTATGAAAGTCCAGTGCAGGAATGCTTGTTCGCTTGCTCATGATCTGAAGTGCTGCTAAATCACTGTAATTTGCCCACTTGTGATCCTTTGAGTGTCCCTGCTTAATCCCTTCACTGCTCAACCAAAGGTGAACCTTATTAGTGGCTAGACAAATGGGAGGGTTTTCCCCAGCATCCCACCCCTCCTCGAAATTCCCATTCATAAATACCCCCCACCCCCCCACAGTTCATCCATTGGTAGTCCGATCCCATTTCCTGTCACAACATCTCTCCGTTGCTGTCTGTTTCCTACTGCCCCCTGTGTAGGCTCTCAAAGAAAACAAACCAGGCCTACTTCTTGTGGCAGAGTTCAAGCCACAACAGCCAAATGCTGGCCGTATCAGAGCAAAGGTGACCAAACACAAACTCGGCCCATAACCTTCCACTCATTATACACTTCCTGTGCATGCTGGAGTCCCGGGTATTTCCAGCTCACATGACACCAAAATGTAGAGAGCTTGAGACTTACCAAAGGTCCCTGAACTCATTTTCAGCGGTCTTAACTCTGAGTGTGGCTCTTACTGTTTGATGCGGTGCCTGTCAGAGAATTTGATATTCTAGACATTGCATCGTCTCTCCCTGTCTGTCTTTGTGTCATTCTCCTGCTTGCATTGCCCCAAGGGAGGAGCCATCCCCACAGTCCTGTGCCAGCTGCTCAGTGGTCCAGCCTGCGTGCCGCTCTGCTGTGTGAGGCGTTGTGCACTAGAGCCTCAGGGCTCTGTCGCCACGCTGCCTGGACCCCTGCATGAGGGGCTTGCTGACAGAGGGTCTGGAGGGACTGGACAGTACCAGCTCACCAGGGATAGTCCTGTGACAGCGGACTGAGGGGGGCAGACTTTGTCTCTGAACATGCATGTGTGACAGACAGGTAATTTATGCAAAGATAATAATGGCTGCTGTATCCATAACTAAGAGCGCACACATGCTTCTCTATGACATGTTCAGTTTCTTTCGTGTATTCAACAGCGGCTTTAAAGCCAAGTCTACACATAGAAAATGTTAGATTTTGAGGCTCACCTGTAGCTGGACTGCCACTTACTGTCATAGAAACTGACAGCTCAAACACCTCAGCCAGCTACAGCTGCACTCAGAGTGTATTTGTCTCAGTTTGCAACAACTTCACCACCATCATCTTCAACTCTTTTCCAGTCAAAGGATCAAATAAAAGTAATTGAGAGATCCAACTTTGAAGCCATGTACCTATGATATTATGATCTTAGCGCTGATTGCTCGGGTTCAGGATGGCGCGTATGAACACGCTTTGAGATATTTGACTGGACTTCAATAATTTCTTGGCAAAAAGATCTGTGACTTCACAATAAAAATGTGAAACTGAGTTGTGCTTTCCAAAGCGTGTGGGTTCAGACACTACGTGCACCATTTCCAGCTTTGGACCAAACCTCAAAAAACTCATCCTAAAATAATATGAGAGGAATAAGGTAAAGACAGCATACAAGTGTACACAGAGTGAATTAGGAGTTTTAATTAAGTACAGTAAAAGGCAAATCTAATACTGGATGCATGAGAAACGGTTTCCTAAAATGACATTGTTGTCTCACACATAAAACTCTCAAGCGCGTATATGACGACCTAACGGGGCGAGTTGGCGGTAGAATTTGAGTATGCATCTGGGAAAGGGAAGGAATTCGACCTCTGACACAGTCCAAAAAATGTTGCTGCATTTATTCTTTGGCTGATAGTTTAATGTTCTTTTCCCAAAGACTTGTAGTTTCTATTTTCTTTTCGGTTGAAGAATGAGGAGGCCAATATTCCCCATCATTAGTAGGACAAGGAGTAACTTTATGTGACCTGCTGTGAAATCAGGTAGGCAGCAAAGCTCTGCAGGAAGCACAGAGGGAAGTAGTCTGCATCATCATGGGTTTTTAAAGAAAATATGACAGGCAGGCACACGCAGGTGGAAAGACTAACATCAAAACAGATGGTCACACTGTCTGTCTAATACACCACAATGGCAGGGAGCAGGTATTTACATACAGCAACAGATATTTGAATAGTTTATTGTCAAACTTTCCAGACAGCGACAAGCCATAAAAAACAATAAAAATGACAGAGTTTAACAGCTCACAAGCACCGCAGAAGCGAGATATATAGAGAAATGTGACATAAGATTTATACCAGCATTAAGAACTGCTCACTAATAACTGCAATAATGCACATTGACCTGAGGAAATTTGTAATTGAGATGAAACTAAACCAATTTTCTGTATATTGATCAGAAAGGAAACCCTGCACGCACTCAATGAAAACAAACCTGTGGTACATGCACACAACTAGAACCGAGACTACAAACAGATCAATACAACCCACAACCTAAGATTAAGAATAATGGATCGTTCTCGGAGCTAAGCTCAAATAAAGTCATTTCTCGAGACTCATATACTATAGTTTTAATAAATAAAAGAATAAAATAAACTCTAAATGCATCCTTCTGAAAAACAAAAAATCTGGGTTTAAGCTGCTGCTGATGAAAGTGTGCACAAGTATGTAACAGTCCTTGTGAGCTCATTTTCAGTGTGGGGGAGGGAACAGGCATATTGACAACATTGGAAAATTCCTATTGATTATTCGTCTTTTCTCTGAGCACCGGCTTGTTAAAAAAGGGCCCTCTTGGAAACACGATCAATTAGTGAGATAGTGCTTACCATTGATCACCCCAGTGCCCCTCACAAGACTCCTGCCTTACAATGGATCCCTCTACACACTCTATATGACCAACTATTGATCTCAGCTTCTTAGCCAAATATAAAAGCACACACCCAGAGCTGCCCCCCCCAACAAATCCCCATTCAACCCACACAGCCTAATACTAATACTGACATCTGCTTGTCTCCATTGTAAACCCCACAGCTCACTCATAAAGACTGAGGCCCAGAACCAATATAGTTTCTCTGAGGTCAGAGATCAGTTTTGCAATAATACCACCATTAACAGATCTGCCTGGGTTGAGATTGAGAATGAGCTAAATTTCAAACAGTGAAAGCAATCATCCAAAAATAAAGAAATAAAAATAAAAGAAATACCAGTATTTGAATTTTGACCTGAAAGCACTCAATAATTTTCTGTTTTGCTTAATAAATGACCTTAAAAATGACCTGTCAAAATAATCAACCACCAGTTTCTGAAAAAAGATTCATTTACGCATGTTTATTAAAACAAGAAAAGAAAAGAAATGTAATATAATAAATACATTGATTGCATGAGCTTGAAGAATTACATTTATAGTAATGAGCCCAGAGGCATTGATCCAACTTCCTATTGAACAATCCACTCATCTAACCAATCAGAAAACAAGTCAGGCCATCAGTCAAGGATAAGTGACATCCTGCAAACAGAGATGTCACATTAGGACTGCGAGTATAACAGTTCACCTATGCAGCTGCAAAACTAGCAGACACAGCAGGCACTGGGGCGTTAGATAATTCGCCCCCAAAAGCAACTCGAGTCATCTCTTTGTCAACTCCTGCCCTTGCCCTCTTCATCCCTCCACCCTCTGTCCTTTCACCCCTCCCAGTGGATCAGCTGTGATCTCCTCTCTCTCCCCTTTCACTCAGATCAGGATTAGAAAGAAGGGAAGGTGGAGGGAGCTGCAGCAGTAGCAGCAGCAGCAGGAGAAGGGGGAGAGAAAACTGAAACAATATGGAAAGGAGATTAGAAAAGAGGGGGTTTGGGCCGTTTGGGGAATTGCAAACTCCCTTGTGCTTGGGTAGGTGTCCTAATGACACTGCCTAATTATGGCAAAATTAGACAGGCTAAAGGGAGGGTGGAGGGGGGTGTTGGTGAAGGAGATGGTAATGTGACGGAGAAAAGAAAGAGGAGCACGGGAATTAAGCAATAGGGAGTTAAAATAGTAAGCATGTGAGAGCAAAAGGGCGAGAGGGGTGTGCAGAAGCACAGATACAAACTGGGGCAGGTGGAAAGGGAGCAATGCACTGAGGGTGCGAGGAGAAGGAGAAAAGAAGGAAGGAAAAGGGTAGAAAGCAGTGGTGGTGGAAGGGAGTGGGCCCCAGCACGCTGCATGTTAATTGGAGAACAGGTGTTAGGGCTGGGAGCAGGAGGCTGATTACTGGAGCCACAGAAACTGACTGTCTCCTCCACACACACACACACAGAAGTGCACACACATACACAAATGCGCATAGGCTTCAGACACACACACACACACATGAATAATTTAAGACCCAAGCAAGGACTAGGGGAAAAGGTCAGTGTAGGGGTCAAAGAGACACACAGACAATCGTACATAGATCCATATACATACATAAATAAACATCCCCACAAGCATGAAAATATACATTCGTTTGCGTGCATGCAAACGATGCATATGTGTTATAAACTTCCTCCTAGTTGAGCATACATGCATTGAGCATATGGAGAAAAGTAAGGACACCTCTGATTGGGCAAAGCAGTATTCCACCAGCTTAGCAGAAATTAACTGGCTTCTAATAGGTGGGTCCCTGAGGAGGGGATTTTGTAGGATAGTCGAGAGGGAGAAGCCCCCATCAGGACAGGATATGGCCAGTGTGATTAGAGAGTACAGTAGGTCAATGATTTAATTTAAATCAATCCTCAGAGCTGCACATCAGCCTGCACACACACACACACAGAAAGCCACAAAGAAATATAGACTGTTTTTGTGTTGTTTTTCCTCACCAGAAAATCGCCAATCTACTTAAAAAGCAAATTTCAAAGCAGTTTAGCCATGTTAGGAGGAAGTATAAAAAAGGGTGCGGAGGGAGCGATTGTGAGAATAATGTTCTAGAGTAAATGGGAAAAGCAGCTGCTCCAAGGTATTCTGGGAAAATTCATACAACAACAACCCGATTTTTCCGTTATATGAAAACAATCTTCATCTGAGATCCTCTGAGACACACTGTCAACAGCCAGCCGGCTTGAACTGAGGAGGGGAAAGAAAAGGGTCCTTGATATATGTGAAGTGAGTGCTTTCTAGACAGACAATTGCAGGGAAGGAGAGAAGGAAGGAGAGGGCAACGGAGGGAGTGAGGGAGAGAGAGGTGATGAAGGTTGCCCCATGACATCACACAGTAGGTATTTCACATACGGTCTGCTTATGAGTATCAATCACGCTGGTTAATGCCAGGCAGACAGTGTGGGACCTCCAAAAGCCCTTTAGACGTGAAGACTCTCACACACGCTGATTACAGGGGTGGTCATCTCCCTTTAAGCCTGATAACTGGCCCTCGGGGTGAACATTAAGTACATATGTGAGCCCGTCTGGTGGTGTGAATGATCCACATGCTTCTGATAAAAGTAAATCTGTGCTTTTGTCAGGTCTCAGGTGCAAATGAGTGACCAAAGTGAAACAGATCCCAGCAAGCTGGAAGATAGATCAGCCGATAAACAGAAAGCCGCAGACAGAAAGACACATGGGAGACAGACACGGGCGCTTTTCACTGGATGTTACCGCCTGTTTGCAGTGATGTGGTGTAAATTGCCCCAGAGAAACAATGAACATACTTCCCATGGAGAAGAAGAACAAGATTGACATGTGATGCATACACGCACAGTTAGGTATTATGTCTTAAATGAACAGAGAGCATGTGTAAGCTTCTTCTACAGTTGGTGCAGAGGGGACTGTTGTGAGAGTTTAGATAGTATAGATAGGTGATGGTTTGAGGTGATGGACACTGTGTGGGACATGCTTGGATTTTATTACCTGTCAATGATGACTGGGTCGGACGGCGTCTCATTTCGATTGCCACAACTTTTCTTCTCACAGCAGCGACTGAGTGGGCGGTTAAAGAAACAGGAAAGTGGAAAAAGTTAGCGTTGTGGGGGAAAAAAAATAAAAAAAACACCAACTACAACAAATTAAACAGGAGGAGCCACCATTTTTCTCTGACCCATCCACATCCATAGACCCCGGCTGCTCTGCCCCACAGTGGGCCGTGATCCAGGAACACACAAAAGCAGCATGGGAGGGGTGGGGAAGAATGGACAAAAGAATAAAAGAGGAAGAAAAGGTACAACAACACACCCTACAAACAGTGAGGGACCATTGAAAAAGTGAAAAGCCAGCTAGGCAATCTGTCACATTGATTTTGAAATCAAACTCAACCCCCACGCAGCTTTACTGCGCACGCACACCGTCCCATAACATCCTACCATTCGTCAGCGGTCTTGTCCGAGGAGCCTGCTGGCCGACCAGTCCCCCTCAACAACCCCTCCCAAAGCCCCCAACTCCCCTTCACTGCATAACAAAAGTGCCCCCACCCCTAACCATCTGCCACCCCTACACCTCGCCTTACCCCTCTCGTGTCCCAGCTTGGCCCTGCCCTGCCCCCCCTCCGCCCCCCTGTCAGACGGCCTCACTCCCCAGCTGTGACGCTTGCCCTCTGCCTCTTCGGCTCTGTTATTAGCCAGCTGTGAGTCACATTCGGGCATCTGCTGGCTACACAATGGCAAAGCTCACTCTGCTTCAGCCCTCCTCCTGATATTCCAGTCCCCCTAGCCTTCTTCCTGTGGCCCTCACATCCTATAGGTCAAGGCCCACTTCCAGACACTCTTAAAGTTCTTCTACATCCACAAAAAAAAAAACAGCTACCTAAGCCACGACCAGCCTTCTTAAACTCGCTCTGCTTCCGAAGTTGCTCTTTGGCACTGGCTGCACCACCGCACTTGTCATCCAGTGCCGATGAAGTTCATGCATGTCTAAACATAATTTTTATTTCCATGAGCCAAAAGCAGATTGATCCCCTAAAGTGTTTGCTGCTGTCAGTTGATTTCTGACTGCAAAAACCACAGGCCCGAGAGAGTGGAGCGCTCCAAGACGGAACGGGAGCTTAACCAGGGACATGCTGCCTCACAGCAGACAGCAGCGGTGGGTTACAACTGTAACAAGGATGATGATGGACAACCTAGACTTACAGTTCAATAACAGGGTAATTTTTAAAAAAGTACAGCCCCAAGCATCACCACAAAACCCATTTAAAGCTGACTGAGACAAAACAAAGTGAAAGAGTGTAATGGATACAAGTACTTGACATTTGTAGGTGCAGGTTAGTGTGTGTGTGTGTGTGTGTGTGTGTGTGTGTGTGTGTGTGTGTGTGTGTGTGTGTGTGTGT
>NW_005187407.1:3869714-3883957 GCF_000239375.1 Pundamilia nyererei | reverse complement strand
AAAAAAAGCATTGAACTCTGTCCAGCCAACATGGAGGAACAAGATTGGCATGCAGTTCAAATTTCCTCTCTGATGGTTTCTGAGGGGATTGAGTTATTTGATGTTTGATGATTATTACTCATATTCGACTCTAAGGCCACAATTTATATCCAGAATCTCACGGCTTGTCAAGCTGTTCCTTTTATGGTTGTTCCTGTGTGAAGCTATGACTGGCAGGAGACATTCTGCTGCGTTCGAACGGGAGCTGATCGGCTTATTAAAGAGTTTAAATGAAGAAACAAACGGGTTGTTTCTTTTTTAAAACATTTCTTCTTACTTGCATGTAATCAGGTGTGTCTCTTTAAAACTTTGCCTCGGGAGAAGGAGACAACACGCACTGAACTACTCCCTCAGAGGAGACCACGCTGCCTGTGAATTTTTTCATGGAGAGTTTGGAAAGTATTGCCTTTAAAATGTGCTCCTTTCATCAAAGTCTCGATTGAGATGCCTTTGATAACGCTTGGGGGAAGGGGATGAGAGGAAGTGCTTTTAGTGTACTTGTATGTATGCGTGTGTATCAGCGGGTTGCTCTGGAACGCGTCTTTTATCTTCTCTCCCATGGGTGCCACTGCGACAGACTTGGGGCAGCAGTGGCTCATGGGAACCAAATTTCTGTGTATCCCCCCTGATCTGCTGTGGAAGCACCATGGGGGAAGTGGAAAGAGGAATCGAGGAGCTGAGGAGGTGTTGGGATGGGGAGGCAGCGTGCACCTCATTTCCCTATACATGGGTCCATAAGTAACAGCTTGAAAAGCTGAACAGTAAATTGTATAAATCTAGTGATAAGAGCTAGAGGGGAAATTAATGGGTAAGTCAAGAGCAGAGCTGTGTCAGGTTTGTCCAATTTTTGCTCATCTTTGAACCTACTCACCATTGCTGTAGAGAAGCTGCAGCTTGTAGTGAGTACCGTTGTTGGTCTTTTCTCCCGTCTGCTCCTTGCAAAAAGAGAGGCAGGCGTACAGACAAACGCAGAGAATACAGTTAGGCTCGCTGGGGTACAGATAAGCACAGCTGGGCATCAGTAAACAGGGTTAAGCACAGTGAGTCTTGCCTAATCCTGCAGCTCGCCCTTCCCATGGAGCAGCATCGAGATCAGAGAGTTGTAGGCTCAAAGCTCATTTGGGACCCTGTGTTGTGCTCATAAGCTGAGCACTTAACCTTGAGTCGGATATTCTTTGTAGAGGTTGAACTGTCATCTCTGATACAAATGCCTAAAAAACCCTCGGATCAAATGCAGTGGTCCTCGCTGCAGTGTGGTAGCAGGCATGGCTATATGCACTTGTGTGTGTGAGGGCAAAGTGTGTTCCAGCGAGTGGAAAGTACTGCGTGTGAGACTGAGCAGCAGTCGACCTTGACAGAAAAACTTCCTTTCTGCTATCCCTCCTTACACCCCCCTGCCCTACACTCTCCGCTAGCCTCTCACTTCTTCCTTCTTCCCCCCCCCTCTCTTCTGTGTTCTCCCTCTTCCTTTCTCTTTCTCTACCTCCACTGGTCTTTCTAAGTGGTCTCAGAGGAATGCTCTCTGGTCCAATAACCCAGGAGGCTGGCATCGCAGAGATGAGCGCGAGAAAGGAGGCGAGAGAACAAGAAGGTTGGGGGAGTGGAGAAACTGGGAAATGGAGACAGTTGCAAGGAGAGGAGAGGAAACGGGGTGGAAATTAAGATGCATGAAGATAAGATGAAAAAGCTCCAAACTTAATATGAGAACACACCTGGAGATAGATGGATGCCCAGCTTCATAACTTTTGTAAATATACACAGAGGGACGTTTACTTCACCATAGCATCACTCTACCTCTGCGCAATTACAAAGCAAAAACAGATGCCAGGGTAACCATGCAGAAAATGAACTTCTCCACTGCCGTCATATTAGTCTATGGTCTGTGTGGCACAAAGGGGAGTACGCCAACAGCTTCGGCCCCGGCATCAGGATTGCTGCATGCCTCACTTCGAAGCTCCAAAAACCCAAAAGTATGCTAGAACTTTAGTTGTTAGGATAGACTCCCCCTGTCTTTTCCACAGAGTGCAGTGGTTGCCAGAAGTTCAGGAGATTTGTGCCCCCTCACCACAAGGCAAAAACATCCATTAACACTGGGCATAAGGCTTTACTCCAGGCATATCTCAAACTCTTTCTGTCTTTCTCTCCATGCTGCACCCTTCTTTATTTTGGTGTTGTCCAACTTGAGGAATCCCCCCACCCCATACAGCAGTATTTAGAGTATGGGAGAGAGGCATGAAGGAAAAGGAGACTTTGATGATTAGTTCACTGTATAACTTTACAGGAGCGAGCATAATTTGCATTTTAAAAAAGTAGTGATGTCCTCCTAATGAGGCAAGCTGCTAATTAGTCATTAGATATTCTTTTTCAATCCCACATCATCAGCTCATTGGGGGTAAAGCTTGTGTAAACATGTAGCCGTCAGCTGTTCGATATGCTTGGCTTTACCAAGGATGGGGGAAATTAAGCTGAGCACCTGGTTACGGCTGAAATACTGTATATTACAAATACATGTGGATAATCTCTAATGTCGTGCGATTTTGATTAAACACGTTAAATATTAAAACTCGATGTAGATTTGACATCTCTAAGCTTTCGGGAACAGTCACACACCTTTTCGTGCTCCACAAAGTCCACAAACGCAGTCCTCTCCACTTCCACAGGTTGGCCGTGTCTGTCGTAGAGCGCCAGGACAAAGTGGAAGAAGTTGGACTTGCGGAGATTTGAGGGCGGCTGCTTCTCGAAATGAGCTCTCGACAGGGCCACTCCACTTAGGACACAACCGGAAGAGACAGTCAGCTCACGCTTATCACACTGAATATTATCATACTTTATTTAATTAAACACATTTATAGCATCAAATAGAAATACTTGTTTTCCTTTCCAATTAACAAGCTTTCTATTATTATTATTATTATTATTAACAACAACAACAACAACAATAATAATAATAATAATAATAATAATAATAATAATAATAATAATAATAATAATAATAATATGGACAAAGAAACACAGCAAGCATGCTAACAAACTAAACTAAAACACTTTTCTCTATTTGCAATAAATCTTGAAAGTTAAATTAAAATAGATTAAATGCAACAATAACTATCATTAAATTTACTATAGCTTGAATTAATTAAAACATTAAAATATTAAAAGCATATTTATCATCGTGCATTTTTTTTCTTCAAAGTCTTTCTTTGATCCATACATTAATTGTAGATTATTAGCATAAGCCAAACAAATAAAATAACTAAACTGATGGATAATTTTGCATACATTTGACCCTTCAAGGAGAACCAAATATGGACTAGAAAAAAATACAGAAAAAACGTCATTATAAGCCAAACTTACTCAAACTTTTTTTTTCTTTTAACTTGAAAATTGAAAAGTGTCGACGTCTTGTTTAAGTGAAAATTGTGTCGATGGCGGAGCATCATAGTTAAAATATACATTAGGACACTGAGTGTTTAATTAACGCGGATTAAAGATTTGGACACGTGAAACGCTTGCTTGAATTCATCTTAATAAAAAAAAGAGACTGCTATGAATCTGCGGGCTGGTTCAGAGCAGGTTTGACTGTTTGTTAAATTTTTCTGTAATTTTACTTTGGTCTGAAAAAGACCTCAAATCACACTCGAGTGCACTTTAGATTTTGTCTTGACAACTTCAGTTTTTGTTTCTAGTTGAACAAAATAAGTGTCGATTAAAAAACAAACAGCCATCTGCTTAAAAAAATCACTAAAATACTTTAAAAAATGAATAAATTATCCTGATAACTGTTTTCTATTTGCTCTATTAAAATATGCGCACTGCGCTGTTTAGCATGTTGCCAACTTTTCATCTTGAAAATGATTCTGCTTTCTTCATGACTGTTTCTTCAACATTGAAGTACAATACTGTTTGTGTGTTGTAAATATATTTATATATATATATATATTAATTAATACATGTGTGCAGAAGCTGACTGAACATCTACGGTAAGTAGAAGAAAGAGCCAACACTGGAAAATCTGTCATTTCTGTTTTTAAAAAAATCAGAGCTGTAAAGTTTGTGGCAGGTGACGATGAAGTTGCCTTTAAGCTGAAGCTAAAGCTGCTCTGGGAAAAATATGTATTTCGTTTTAGTCACAAACAGCTTTAACAGTGATCTCCGCTCCTGTGAACGAAAACTAATGACGTTATTAAATGCCTCTTGCCTTTATGTACAAATAAATAATTGTTAGCTGTTTTGCATTTGGGGCAAGTTCCATTATCATTTCAAGCATTATGAAAAATGTTTGTTGTTATTTTTTTCGTCACTTTTAAGGAAGTTTTTACGAGTTTGGGGGCAGTGAGTTTTATAGGGGACTGGTGTCATATTTTGCAACAAGTAGTTTGCAGCTCTTTTCTCAAAGGTTGCCTCTTCTAATGTTCGACCTTAAAATAATAATAATAATAATAATAATAATAATAATAATAATAATAATAATAATAATAATAATAATAATAATGTCTCCATCATGAGCAGTCAAACAAGCATGGGCGTATCAGATGAGAGGATGGTGAGAACCTAAAGTCAGCAGATCAGCTGAGTTTGTTCTGTACCTTTGCGCTGCGACGTTCGCATCCACAACCCCAACATTGCGCACCCACGACCGGACTGGATCCATCTCCTCTCCAAGACCTCTTTCTTTTAATCCGCTCACTTCACGAATCAGATGTTCCTGGATTCCAAACATTTACACCCTGCTCCGATCGGCTGGTAACACTTTCTTGAAGCAGTTGAAAAAAACACTGAGCTAGGCAGCTAAAGCACTTTGGCACACAAGAAAAGGTCCACTTCAACGCGCTGCGCTCCTCCAAAGCGCCACAAACGAACTGAGCATTTACAGAGCTTTGTAGGGGGAAAGAAGTAACCGACGCTGTGTGATGTTTCAGGGGCGTCTCATTAAAAATCCGAAAAGACTTTCTTTTATGGTTCAAATGATGATAGTAAATATATCCTTCCACTGATGTGAAGCATTCTCCAAGCGCACATCTCTACCGTCAGTCCGAGCGGGCTCTGTGCGTTCAGCTCCGCAGATATCCGGGAGCGAGTCTCGAAATATTCTTTAAAGTATGAGTGTGCAGAAAGTCTTCCTTTGTCACAGGGCCAAATCGAATCAAACCAGTTGATCCGAGGGCCAGGAAGCTTGTAGCGAACGACTGTGTTGAAGCATGAATGAGACCCTCAGCTGGGATGGGGCGTGGAGGCGGGGTCTCGATGCCATATGGGATTGTTGAAATGGGTGCTCTCATTGGTGCAAAGTGCATCCCTTGTTTGGTCTGCTGCCAGATTCAGCATCCAACCTGTGACTCCAGCAGCAAACTTTTTTAAACACAGAGAAGTTTCCCTAGATAAAAATCACATAAAAACACAATAAAACATTTATAATGAAGAAACGGTGTTAATTTAAGAATTTAGTGTGTCTACTATATTTCTTTTTTTTTCTTTGTGTGTGTGGCAGAAGTAGGAGTGTAGTCATCGAAATCTTTTATTAAAAGGTACGTGAAAGGTTACGTTAGGGGGGGAAAGAAAAAAACTTTGCTCACTTTAAGAATTTCTGGGCGCTTTTGTGTATTTAAAAAACAATTACTGGCGTTTGGTTTCAGATTGTCTTGTACATGCTGCGCAGCTATACTGCCCTTAAAAGCCCGTACAGCCAGTTCTGTTTGGTCTATTCATTCAAGTCAACATTTAACACAAGTGCGCTCTCGACAGGCACGCATTCAGCAGCTCGACCGTCTGCTCCTTTGAACGCGGTGATTCCGCTGAGGACGCATCGCATCAGTGTCAGCAGCAACAATGGCCGTCTGGTTGGTCCATCAATCTCCGCCAGCAGCCGACGACGCTGCACTCTGATTGGCGTTTGAAGCGCTGCCTGACAGTGCCCGAAATGAGTTCTCTTAATCAATACGACAGACTGCCTCAACAAATCCAACCTAGTCATGAGACCCGTTACAAATAATGCTGTTAACAAACATGATTACCATCCTCTGTAGTCCGCTGAAAAAAAGGAATACATGAACTTACGAGTTTTGAGAGTCTGACAAAGTTTCCTTTGCTGCTCCATCTGATGATTTCGTTACTGGCTCATATTAAAGAAACCAAGCACAGTGCTGATGGGTTCATTTTACCATTCGTGCTTTCTGATCTGTTATTACTTTCATTAAAGTCAAATTTGGGTTGTATGTCCAATGCTTTTGGGTTACATTTGGGGGGGAATAAAATTAATTTCCGCTTCCATTCGTCTGGCTATGAAAGGGAAAGTTACCCCCCCAACGCGGGCTCTCTGCCCCTTACCGAGACTATTGTCTCTATGTGGAGTTTGTGCGCCTGGACAATGAATGTAAATCTCCCCCCTTGGATCGCGCCTCAGCTCACCATCTGCCAGCGCGGGACAAAGTCAGATGTTCCCCCAATTATGAAAGCAGTCTTGGGGAATCCTGCTGCCGAGTCTCCGCCCTGTCGCCGTCTCCCTCACACACTTTTCCTAAAATGACTGACAGCTCTACTTAACCCTAAAACCATGACAAAATCTATACATGATGACACAGAGGCGAAAGATAAAATTCCTGTAGATCTCAAGGAAACGACAAGGATGTGCTCTTTAAATGTTAAGATGTAGATTGTATGGAATTGACGTTTTGTTGTATGCTTGTGTGTGTGCGTGTAACGATCTATTTGTTTACTATTTAAATGACAAGTTTTTAATAGTTCCTCTGGTGTAAGTGCTACAGAATTTGTCATCGTGATGGTCCACGTGTAATGTTAAGCAGGGGAGGATCTTGAAATTTTTAAATGCAGGCAAAAAAAATGATAAGAGGATGACACAAAGCTCTTCTGTGAAAATCCTCTACATGTGCATGGAGTCAATAAAGAATCCTCAAAAATACTTTAAAACAATTTATTGTATCATTGACTCTTTTAAGAAAACCGATTTTAACTATAATTGAGAAAAAAGTTCCTCCAAATAAATGGAAAATAACTTAAATTACTGTACAGGAGTATTGTCGATTATAATTTAATGTTCATGGTTTTAGGCTTTTGTGCACCTTGAGAATTGAACAGAGGAAAAAGACCATGCAGATCATTAACCGAAATCTTCCTGCTGTAACCTGTGTGTTTGGGAGTTCGTCTAGTATTGACTTGTCCGGCCTGCCCCGACTCTTCAGCCCCGCAGGTGTGAGAGGCTCGGCCGCGATTATCGCAACCCGCAAGACTTTCTAAATGTGTGGCTTTTGTAATTCGGTGAAGCAGGGAGCCGGAGCGAGAATGGGGGATTAGTCAGACCGCAAACGTCTTTCTAATCAATTTAACCCACTGAGACGGTCAGGCCGTGCGTTTTAGGGAGGAGCTGGGGAGAGGTGTGGAGAGGGGGGGTTGGTGACTGCTAAACCAAACAATGGGGTATCGTGTGCCGTTCGTCCTCCCCAGAATTCCCCTGCTCCCATGGGACAACCAAATCCACTCTGCACGGATGGCACCGTGTCCTGGGAGGGCAGGAGGGGCGTGGCTTGTGCGTAAGGGGGAGTCGCAGACGCTGCAGCTGGTTTCTGTCCCTCCTCTCCACTGTGCAGAAAACAACAGAGCTAATGCGACCCTCCACGTCCCTAATCGATCGCTATATGTTTGTTTATTTATTTAGGAAAGGACGCAGATCCCCGGGAGAAGTGTCGGCATCTGCAATTGAGGCCACTTTTCTTTCCTTAAGCACATCACCCAGCTAAAGTTTCCCCAAACATTCGGATTAAGTTCTGTTTAATGTTTGTATATAGAATAAAATATTGCAAGCCAAATGGAAAACAGGGATTGGTCCATAGCTAGATTCAATAACACAGAGAGAAGACCGTCTGTTTGTGCGCGAGGATCTGAATAAATCCCCACATGACTGTTATAGGCTGTTTGATCAAAATGGGTTTTCACTGCAAATTGGCTTCATGATATCAGTGCAGTTAACATCTGCCCAACACATTACTGCAAAATGTTCATCTCAACTGCTGATGTTTGGACTTTTAATAGTGTAAAATGCACGGGTGTTGCATTAACGCTATTTTACTTTCGCTCATTAAAGTGTAAAATGTGCATCCTTTGAAAGTAAAAAACAAAAACAAACAAAAAAACAAAACAAAACAAAACAAAATAACTATTCCAAACCTTTGCGATAAGTAAATGTAAAACAAATGATTAAAGAATGCTTTTAAACTCTCAGTCTCAAAGTGGTGAATTGCTTTATGTAAATTAAGTCGATAACGTACCTCCTATTTAAAATTTGATTTGAGTTCTTTATTTGAGAAATTTTGTACTTGTTGTCAGGCTGCAAATTCTGACATGAACTTATAATAGAAAACCCCTTTTTGAATGCGGACCACTTCATGGGAGCGTGAGTTTATGATCTGTAATAGTTTAGATAATTTATTTTTACAATAAGATAAACTTGGCTTTGAAAAGGATTTACCAACTACTGAATTGGGTTCATCTCTTCAGAAACACGGGGATAAATACCGCCAGAATATATTATATTTTCTTTTGCTTTAGTCATCTTTGAAAGATCAATCTGCTTTGTTTCTTTGTTCTAATGAAACTATCACAAACTTTCAAACTGTTTAAAGGAAACATTAAACGAAATTAAGTGTTATGTTTTTAAAGAATCATCTATTTTCATACAGATTGAGTTAAAATAACTCAAGAATCAGCATAATCACAACATTCTAGTAAAGTCAGTGAATTTGATCCACGTGGTTGCGCGTCTGCCTAGTTTGCTGTGATTTAAAAGCCTCTACGACAACGCCATCTCCTGGTCTGCATGGAGCATTCAGCTCTGACTTTCAGAGTTGGGCGGATCAAAAGAAAACATCTAGTTGCTCATTTAAATTTTCATTTATTAGGAACTGAAAGTCATAAATGTTTATGAATAAATGCATGATCTTTGAAATATCTCTTATGTGATTTAGGAAAAGGATGAAAAACAATAAATCTTCAGGAATTTAAAAGACAAGATTGAACAAATCATTCACGATTAAAATGAATCTTCACAACAAACTTCTTCATCCCTTTTTGCAAGCACAGGTATCAATGGATTGTACATATTTTTTCATTAAATGAAAATCTTTAAAACATTTAAAGAGTGCAACATATTAACCACAGCATGTTTCAGTTGTTTTATCTTTAACCTCCTAATACCCCAACTCTTTCATTTTAAATTTCTCTTTGCTATTTGAGATTTGTAGTGTCATAATTGAACTCTTTATTTGGTGTCTGAACACAGCAGCATTTTTCCTCAGTACAAAATCAAAATGAGAAACAACAATGGTGCCTGTTTGAGCAATATGGCTCGTTTGAAAGAGCAAAATTTAGTGTTGTGGTCTAGTAACTAATAGTTAGTTAGAATTATCATAACCTAAAGGCAGCCTTTTAAAAGGTGCAAGTTAAACAAAAGACATGCAAAAAGAACTGGGCATTGTTGTGAGGATGCTGTCTATTAGTAAACATCCTACACTTCAAATAGCAGATGCCCGTTGAAGTAGCTGTTGCTAGTGATGCCATTGGCACTGTTACGAGCAACCAGCCAGACCCTGTCACCACGCTCAAGCTGAACATAAATGCTTCCACTGGCCATCAGGTAACCGGTATGCTTTGTGGTGAATGAGTGAAGAATCCGGTTCCCGTTGCGCACCAGATCCACATTGGCAGACCTCTGGAAAATCGTAAGGCTGAACTCAAACTCATAAACACCCCGGGTCTCACATGTAAAGATCCCATTCTGAGTGTTGTAGCTGTTCTGTCCGTTGTAGATCACGTCACGGAAAATGATTGGATTACCAGCGTTGGGGGAGTTGCTGCCAAGTCGCATTGAGAAAGCAATGTTCCGTTGGTTTTCAGGGGGGCTAGGGGTAAAAGGTGGTTCTGTTTCTGAAAAATAACATAAGTGCTATTATAACGAAATAACCTGTAAACTTGAATATAAGCTACATGTAATACTTTAATATAAATTTGAACATGCATGGACAATATAGAACAATAAGTGAGAGGTTTACCTGGATCTTCTTCTGAACTTGAAGATTCATCTGAATCTGAATCTTAAAAAAAAAAAAAAGGTAAAAATCAGTATGTCCAAAATCCTTTAAGAGTAGCTTAAAGTGCTTCACTGATTAGTGACATGCAAGATAAGCAAAAATAATTATTTCCTAAATAATCCAATGTCACTGACTGTCTGGAGTCTAATTTCACATCAAGGACTCACCACCCTCCTTCCATGGATTGAGGTCGAAGTTAGGGATGTTCTCGCACTGGGTGTAGCCATTCCCTCGAGGCCGGAACAGGAAGGGGTTTTCAGGGACTTCAGTGATACCAGTATTGTCGCAGATTATACGAGCCATTGATGTTTGCCTCAGTGACCGTTTCTGAGCCTCAGTGAAGACTCCATCATTCTCCCACCAAAGTCTGAAATGGGACAACGTTTAAAGTTTAAAGACCAAATCCAACAGTAAGGCTAACACAGCCCCCTGAGCCTCAACAGTGTTCGCTTTGTTTTCCTTCTGCTTACCGGTCTCCCTGACGGATCTTTTGGAACTGAGTTGCGATCAAGCAGGCAAACAGAGGTCCCACTCGTCCTCCATGGACAAATGGCTCTGACACTCCTCCAAGCCACACATCAATGTTGTCAGGGGTGCCATAGAGATTCAGCAGCCTCTGTGCCAGATCTGTATTGTTCAGCACTGCAGCCAGGTCCTCAAGAGTTTGTGGCTGCGACAGTCCACAGAACTTGCGCCACTTGTTGTAGCCTGAAAAGGATCAAGCACAGTTTAGGACAGTTCATCTTCTATGCATGTTCATCAGAGGCCTTGAATGATTAAGCAAACTTAATTATATTAATCAGTCAAAAAAATCTATCAAAATGTGTTTGTAACTTAAAGAAGTCCAGACGCTTTTCTTTGCAAGCTCCTTTGACTGTTTGTATAGTACTTTCCATGCAAGGTAGAGTAGCTTAAAGTCCTTCACTGATTACTGACATGCAATGATAGGAATTTTTTAAAGAAAAAAATGAAATTGCAAAGTTTCATTAACAATAGAAGTACAAATAATATGAATAATATATAATTAGCTAAATAACTAAGTAAAAAAAATACCTAAAAATAACATAAAGAAAGAAAATAAAGATTATTGTAGCAAGTAATGTCTATCAAACATACTCAATCAAATGAATCAAAAAAGTAGGTTTATGGTTTATATTTAAGGACTGCAGTTCTCTCTTGTCAGATTAAATATACTTATATTTATAAAGATTAAACAAATACCAGGGACTCCGTGGTCTCTTGCTCTCTGCATGTTCAGTGAACCCAGATCCAGTGCCACCCTAGAGGAGAACTTAAACAGCCTGTCCGTCAGTTCCTCAGACATCATGTGCTGCTGAGTGTTCAGTTTGGCTGGGCGACCCACTAGCCCTCTCATGACAGGGTCCACACCACCTGAGAAACACACAAAATCATTTCAGTTTTGAAAATCCTCGACGATAGAACTAAAAAGTTAAATATTTCGTCTCTACCTTCAAAGATCATCCTCCATGGTGTGAAGAAGTTTCTGTGCAGCAGATCGCTGGGGTATTCAGGGTGCTCCTCGTACTGCTCATCAAGACGGGAAATGATTGGCTGAATCATCAGGTGAGCAAAACGGAAGGCAGCTACGCCAAATACATTGGCGATCCCGGGATTCACGTCTTCATCGTAGCCAGGGTAGGTGGACAGCAGCTCTGCAATGACGTCTGGACCAACAATGTGATGTAAGAAGTCTCTGAATGTCATCACCTAAAAGACCAAAGAGAAACTCAGCAGTGTAATTGAACAATGAGTGTAATTAAAATACTTCAGGAAGTCTAGCTCCTCACTAACCTGGAGATAGGCGCCCACAATCTTGCGAGCCTCCTGGTAGAGTCTCTCTCCATCCCACTGTGGATTGAGACAGGCCAGAGCACGTGCGAGTCGGTTGTGTTCACGTAACATGACAGTGTGCAGAGCGGTCAGTGCGTTGTTCTCAGTGGCGCGATCGTCACCTTAAAATTACATGATATTAGAGCGGAAAAAACAAGTCTTGTTGGCTGTGTGCACTTGAGAGATTTGAAAGTCAGTGTATTTGATGGTACTCACCAGCGAAAAAGCAAGGCACCTCCACCGCATTTGAGGTATTCGTAATGCGAGCTCGAGTGGCACACATGTTGATACTCATAGAGCTGAAGGGTAAAAACTCACGGCCGGTATCATTAAAAATGTCATTGACCCTCAAAAGACCCTTATCTGAGGTGAGGTCCCGGAGGGAGTGAGCTTTGGCGTCGTCTGAGCCGTAGACTTCACCTGCATCGAGGAAGGACGTGAGAGTGTTCATCTGTTCGCGGACTGTGCTTGCACCGAAGTTGAAGCCAGTGTTTCCAGAGCCACAAGCTGGTGCTGAGCGGGTGAAAGGAATGCACTCATGCTCTGAATTACTGCCGAACCTGGGGTCATTTTCAGGAATCTATTTGGAAGACAAGACACACTCAGCATTCACTCTGCATGCATTTGAATGCAAATATGTATTTCCCTGAGTAATGCAGTGGCACTGACATCAATGGGGAAGCAGGGCTCTCTGCGCGTGCAAGTCTTTCCACAGTCAATGCCGTCACTGAATGAAGCAATGGAAGGAGAAGTAGGAGTGAAGGTCAGGTCATGATCAGTGAACTGGGCAAAGATTGTCACCAGGAAAGTGTAGAGTGGATCGCTCTGCACGTCAGCGGTAGGTGTTGGCAAAATGCGGTTGGACACTTCTCTCACCTGTGTATGAGGGTGTAGAAAATGAATTCTGTGTAGAGAGGCTTCATGAACATATTTCTTTAGAGCATTTTGGAGTGTGCCCAGTAAAGATGAAATTCTAAAGTGTCTTACCAGGGGAAGAATGTGATCGTTCACTGCTTGATCACGGGTCCAGCCTTTAGGTGTAGAAGTGCCATCCTCATACTCAGCAGGGAGAAAGCGGAGAAAAGGTGTGTTGGAGGCTCCCCAGCGGGTGTTTTTGCTACATGAGAGAAGCAGATACACTATATTGTATAAAGATAAACAACATCCAACAAAAGACCTCACCCAAGTCCCAAATTATAGGCATCACTGTCAGCACAAAATGGGAAATAATTATTCTGGAAATGATAAATGATTGTCTCACATGTTGTTGCACACACCGCTTGCAGTGCGATATGTGTGCAAGTTTTGAGTTGTCCTACAAGAAGGGATGCGGTGACGTGGAGAGCAGCCTGTCAGTTCAATGAGGGCCTGTAGATTTTCCTTAGAGATCAAATCTGAATAAGACAGACGATGAAAATTAATTAACTTCAACATTTAAGTAAAATGGAAAATTTACCAATTGAAATTTAAATGAACATTTTTAAATACACACCTGTGGCATTGATGGAGCGCTTGTGACGCTTTTCAAGACTTTCGGTGATCATTTGCAAAGAATTAGCCAGGTAATCAGCAGAGCGCACAGCAATGCGGGATGCTCCTCTGGGCTGCTTCATTAGCCGCACAACATCAGCGTAATGTGCGTTTCTTCTCACGCGATCCAAGCTCCTGTGATGTGTGAGGAATTCATATTTGTTAAAGTTTCAAGTAGGATACCTTGAAAAATACTTTGATTTTTGCTGTGCCCATTGGTTCAGGGTCTGAAGATTTAGCTGTAGTTTAAGAGGTCTGGAGACTCACTGTTGCCTTGAATAACGATAGGCTGCATCCACCTTTGCCTTTGCTGCCATCACAGTGTTTTCAATGAAGCTCTGACTCAAATGTGCTGATAAAAGAGAAAATGTTTGCTTTTATTCACTCCTTGCTTCACTGACTGCAAGATACTTTGCTTATTGCATGAAAATGTTTGTTACACACAGATATAAATGCAGAAGAGAAGAAGAAGCATAAAACGTTTACATTTCTTTGTCATCTCATAAATTAATTCGAAAATATCTAAGGCAAATGGTAGAACCATGTGATCATTTCACTTGAGTGAGGAATGCATCAAACGTTATATGCTGCTGTCAGAAGACAGAGTTAGTACTCACCTTCATTGACCTGGCATTGCAAGCACAGGTACAGGCCCACAGCCAGAAGGCAGAGAAGCCGATTCATCTCTGAGGAAAAAAGTAGAATAAAATGTAAATTATATATATA
>NW_005187407.1:3864547-3869579 GCF_000239375.1 Pundamilia nyererei | reverse complement strand
TACCTTCTGTATTCTGATGTCCTGTGGCATCCACCAGCAGCTGTCAGAAGTCTGCGCTGCTCAGGTGTTTTATAGGGCCAGTGGACAAGTGCGTCATCCCATGCAACATCTGCAGGCAGGAATTTTGCTCGGAATTTTCTCGTTCTTACTTCCTGCCCGTCACCTTTACAGGCGGGTCTTCTTCCTTTGTTTAGTCATGGTATTAAAGCATAAGAACAACATTTTCAAAATAATACCAAAAATTTAAAGCGTTTTGATTAAAACGAGGGAGAAAAACCTCACAAATAAGTGTCTTTACTTTTTTAATTCATACATTTGTTTGTGTCTCCATTAAATAATTTTTGAGAGAACACAACATTTCACCATAAGTGTTGTATTATCATGGATACACAGATTGTAGTGTACACCATTTATTCTCTCACATCGGTCCTTACACTTGGGTCAGGTTGTTTTTACCAAACCAAAAAAGCTGATCACATTTGCATACCGCTGCACAAAATGCACGATTTCTGTTGTGTAACACGTAGCATCCAAATGTTGCTTTAGGTAAAGTATAAACTTGAAACCGTTTTGTCTGCTTTTTATTTTATTTCAGTCAACGATAATTTTTTGCACAATGCTCGTCAAACGATGGTGTCAGATAAGCAATAAGCGATGCCAGACAAACATTCTCCAGATTTAATGACAATGCGCACAAACAATGAACTAAGAAAACAACTTCCTGCATACTAAGAATTGCAATAAACTAAAACATTTCCCAGTCAACACAAGCAGTGACCGTATATACGTTAAGTTACTTTGCGAATTTAAAAGGATATTGGATATTCTTATTTCCATTTACATTCGTATTGTTTATCCTACTAGTCAATGTCCAACAAAAAGAAAATTGTGTCATGTTGCAAAATTTGCGTTTGTGTGTTTTTATGTTCATTCTGTAATTATCCAACACGTGCACGGTGAATAAAAACCATCATGTACATTGATGTTGCTACACATCGGCCTATACTAACTTTTCTCGTGGCCACGTAACCACATAAGCTAAAGTAAGATGCACAATTTCTGCAAAACTCATGTATTATCAAGTTAAATTGGCGACTGTAAATAGAGGAAAGTATATAATTTTCGAAAATGAATGTACGCCTGTCTATGTGGCGACCAGGATCTTAAAGAAAAGAAAAGAAAAGAAAAGAAAAGAAAAGAAAAAGAAAAAGAAAAAAGCTGCCCATCTTTGAGAATCTGTGCTAATCTTAGCGTACTGAAATTCCTCCACTGCCTGCAGGTGAGGTTACATCTCAGACAGGTAGATCGTGTCATTGAGTCACCTCGGAACAATGCTTGTAACTAATCAAGGTAAGGCCATCTCCTATTGTTCAGTCTCGGGGAAGGAAGATGTCGCCATTCATCAACTTCATTCGCAATTAAAACTTTCCAGTTTACGTGGACAACGACGTGAGAGTGAAACGGGATTAAAATCTAATAGGCTAATAATAACTCCTAGTCTTAAACAGCAATATGTCTGTTTAACTACAATTTAATAACTACGTGGGTTACATTTTTATTTAAGTACTTTCATACTTAAGTAATTTCATACTTATGGTTAAATAAAGCAAAACGAATGTTCTGCCTTGGTTCCAGTGGTTATTAAGACAGATTAAGATAAACAGCCTGATAAAGTAAAGAATTTAATAATCGTTTTAAACTAAGTCTCCCTGCTGGCACTTTGAAGGTCAAGCCGAGCTCTCATTTTAAACCCATAGCTGCATCCTTGCTGTTGGGGTGCGGTGCGCAATAGCCTTGCTTGATTTTATTTGCTCAACAATTTACCTGTCCAAATATTCACTGGCGACAGCAAAGCATGAACACGGGCGATTAAAACTTTTCACAATTTGTTTAAAGAAAGTTTCTCTTGATTCATAAACAGGATGTAGAAAATATGATTTACGAAAGAATTATGTCGAAAGCAGAGAAATGACTTGTTTCCCAAGGATCATTGTCACTTTTTGTGTCACTTTTATGTCACAAAAAATCCCTTTTTATATATTTGACATACATATTCGACAAATAATATTAGCAAAAATGGCAAGGCAGTATTGTACAATTATTAATGTAACACATTAATGGAAAAAGCTGCTTTGACCTGTGCTTCTTTGCAAACTGCTTTCACGCAAACATGAAAAACAAAACAAATCCATCCATGTTGAACTTTCGACTGCTGTCAGAAGTCTCTTTGCTAGCAGATGTGTTTCCCTTTTAGTCATCCTCAGGTGCTGTTTTGAGAAAGTGATCCATGCCTTAATTTCATCCAGGCTTTTTATGTTTGACAGCTTTTATTTGACCATTAGGCTGTCTCGGATAGCTGCAAAATGTTGAAGCTGGTATCTTGAACCACACATGCAAGCAGGACCACATTTTACCCCTCCTGGTTTATTTGTACTGGCTTGAAGTTGTTACTTTTCCGTTTAACTTTTTGCTTTCAAAAAATCATTGAGGTCAGCTGACCAGATGCTTCTGGTTGTATACAGAAGCAGATTAAAACAAAAAGAACTTTGCTGTAGCTACAAGTAAACTCTGGAACAGCTTGCTCTACGCATCTGACCCCAACACTGCATGGTGGAAGTGTGGTAACACCATTGCTTCACAGTAGAAGGTCCTGGGATTAGGGTTATCTAGTTATCAAATTTAGTCTGGTGCCTTTCTGTGTGGAGTTTGTGTCGGCCCCCAACCCACCCACCCATGACTTGCTTGGGTTCTCTTCAGGTGCAGCTTCCCTCAGTCCAAAAATGTGCCAGTTAGGTTAACTTGTGAAATTACCATTTCTCTCCACTCATGAAAGCTGGAAGAGATATATATAGTACTATCAAGATATAGTACTATCATTTATGTTAATGAGAGTGTGGGGAGTGAGTTGGAGGGTGGGGTGGGCTGCTTTTAACTATGTAAAGCACTTTGTGCTAGATTTTTTTTGTATGAAAAGTGCTTTATAAATAAAGATTGATTGATTGATTGATTGATTGATTGATTGATTGATTGATTGATTGATTGATTGATTGATTGATTGATTGATTGATTGAAAGGCACACAAATGAAAAGGCACACATTGGAGAACAAAGGGGTTGGAAGTAGTGCACTTGGTTTGATTATATCATTTAATAATTACATTGGCTGTGTCTGGATTTTTACTGGGATAAAATAGATGTTTGTGACCACAAAAAAACATACATGGCACTCACATTATCAATCTGCCTAGTCTATTGTAAGCTTACAAAACATTCAGTTTTAGGTACTTAAATTGAGTCACTGGGGTTTTCTGCACTCTGTTTCCTCAAGCTAAAAATAACATGAATTCATTCCAACATAGAGAACTGACTGGTCCTTCCACAGGCATGTAACTGCTTTGGTATTGTTACATGGGCGTGTGTGTGTGTGACAAATAAGACAAATGAATAAGAATTATGTTTGCTTAATGTGTGAAAGTTTGTTCTTATTTAGACTCAAGTGTGGTAGCAAGCTGGAATATACAGTGCTCAGCAGCATAAATGAGTACACCCCTTTACATTTGTCAGAAAACCTTTAGTTTTCTTTCAGAATCAACATTTTCTATGAGATGCTATAATACAAAATACTGCCATAAATGTGGGCCACTGATTGCAAAAAAAATATTTGTTAATTTGCACACACACAAAAAATGATTTTCCTAACAAACTCATTCAAGCCCATGTTGCAAAAATGAGTACACCCCAATTATAGTCGTAGGAGAAAATCCACACAAGACTGCAAAATTTGAATTAACAGGCATTCAACCACAGGTGAGTCTAATGATTTATTTAAGAGGTGTCCAGCAGACAGGTGACGATAAAAGGGCATTACTTAACAAAGAAAATCTCTTCCCATTTCATGCTGCCAGCAATAGCTCCACATGGAAGAGAAATATCACAAAATCTGAGAAAGGAAATAATTTCTTTACACAAAAAAGGTGAGTGCTACAAGAAGATCAGCAAAACATTACATATCAGTCAAAGTGATCCAAAAATTTAGGAAAGATGGAAGTGCAACCATATTACAGAGACGTCCAGGCCGTCCACAGAAGTTAACATCTCAACAGGAGCGTCTCCTAATGAAAAGGGTTGAAGAAAATCACCATGGAAGTTCACTGCAGTTAGCTAAAGCAGTAGAAAGCCAAACTGGAGTGACCGTTTCCCGTGACACCATCCGGCACACATTGCAGAGGAATGGCATGCATGGGTATCGTCCATGAAGGAAGCCTCTCCTAAAGTCCATACACAAAAAAGCACACCTAGAATTTGCTAGGGCCCATGCTGAAAAAGATGAAGACTACTGGGACTCTATACTCTGGAGTGATGAGACAAAGATCACTGTTTTTGGAACAAATGGTTTCAAAACGGTATGGTGTCATAAAGGTGAGGATTTCAAGGGGAAATGTATGGTGCCTACAGTGAAACATGGTGGTGGTAGTGTCCTTATGTGGGGCTGCATGAGTGCTGCTGGTGTTGGGGAGCTGCATTTCATTGATGGTATGAACTCAACAATGTACTGCTCTATTCTGAAGGATAAGATAAGATAAGATAAGACTTTATTGATCCCACAAAGGGGAAATTTTTGCGTCACCTCAGCTCAGGTACAGATATCAGAAGGAAATACAAAAATACAAATAAGTACAATCAATGAAAAAAGTAAGATAATGCACAATATACAATGGTAGCATACACAGTATGTGATTATGAATATGGTTGGAAATCTGGAAGACATAAAATATATAGCTTGATATAGCTATTGTACCACTACTATTCCTTTTTATAGACATGTACACACACACATGTACACACTAAATATACATATGTATACATTAGGGGTGCAACGATACTCGTATCGATATTGAAACATTCGATACAGTGCTTTCGGTTCGGTACGCATATGTATCGAACAATACAAAATTTTTGATTTATTTTATCAACTTTCCTTCTGACGATGCTGTCTATGTTGAGCGCTCAGTGGATCTGCGCTCGACAATGCA
>NW_005187407.1:3861175-3863233 GCF_000239375.1 Pundamilia nyererei | reverse complement strand
GCGCACAAGATAAGAAGTTGCAACGTGTGTTTGCGTACATAAGATTTTCAGGAGGAGGACAGAGATTTGTAAAGATGTCGAAGAAGAAAGCTCCTTTAAGCAATTACTGTGATGTTCCTCCACTTCCAAAGAAATGTCAGAAGTCCGAACCACAAAAGAAGCGCGTATTCTCGGAAAAGTGGTTGCAGGAGGTGAGCTGGCTTCAAACAAATGATGAACACACAGAGATGTGGTGCGGAATGTGCCGTGAAAATTTAATAAATGACAAATTAAAAAGGCATGAACATTTTTTTTTGTATTGAAAAAATATCGAACCGTGACACCAAAGTATCGAACCGAACCGTGAATTTTGTGTATCATTGCACCATATATACCTGCACATTTCCATACACATGGAAGGTCCATTATGCATGAAGTGGTGACCGTGGATGTTCACAGTGTCCAGTGACTTATGACATCATGATTGAGGAGTTATAGAGTCTAACTGCTGTTGGGATGAATGATCTGTGAAAGCGCTCCTTCCTGCAGTGAGGGTGTTTCAGTCTCTGATTAAAGGAGCTGCTCAGCCCACTCACATACTCGTACAGTGGGTGATGTGGGTTGTTCGTAATGGATGTCAGCTTTACTAACATCCTCCTCTCACCAACCTGCTGAAGTCTCACACACAACCTGTTGAAAGGGGAGGGGGCAGGTTGCTTCCAAATACTGCACATTTCATTCATAATGTCAATCCAAACCCATTACTTAGACTTAGATCCTCCCATGCCTTATGGGGCATATCGGGCAGCAAACGAACACCACCAGGTTCGATCTTGTGCCCGGGCTTCAGCTTCTTCCAACGATATGTTCGATGTCTTTAGGTCTTGATGGAATGACCTTCGCCAGGTGTTGTGTGGACATCCTTGTGGTCTTTTAACACCCAAGAGTTGCCAGCGCATCGCTGTTCTTGGGATCAGTGTGTCATCCATATGACCGGCCAGTCGGAGTCTTTGGCATGCGACGATGTTGTGAAGTTTGACCGCGCCACTCTGAATTGTGTTGGGTGCTATGGAAGGCAAATCGACGAAATTGATGGTGAGTTGTTGCTGGTGCTCAACGCACTGTTCGATAATGTTTCTTAAGCCGAAAATCTTTTCTGTGCACAATCATCCGCTTCGGAACCCAGCTTGCTCCTCTCGTAGACATTGGTCGAGGGCACTTTTGGGCGGACTCCACAGTGGCATCGCTTAGGCCAGTACAGAGGTCTTCAACATTTTTCATTTCTCCAAGGAGGGTGAAATGATTTTGCAGCTTTAAAGTGAAGGCGTTGACGGCGGTCAGGTCCTTGAGCTTCTCTATTGTGAATTGTGATTTGGCTGTCTTTGGTTTCAAAATTTGAGTTTGACTTCTGCTCCGAGTAGGTGGTGGTCAGATCCAACATCCGCTTTTCAATTCAACCTCCATTTTTGGCTGATGCAGATAAGATCAATTTCATTGAATATACGCCCATCCGGTGATCGCCATGTCTTCTTGTGGATCTCTCGGTGCTGGAAATATGTATTTCCAATGCTCAGCCCATTGTGCTCGCAGAAGGATACTAATCGTTCGCCGTTATCGCTGAGACCCATTGAAGATGCATGCGGTCCAACCACTGTCTCCAATCGGTCGCCGCCCATCTGGGCATTGAAATCTCAGATGAAGATCTTAAGTTCGCTATTCGGGATGTCATTAAAGACGTCTTGTCGCACTGACCTAGTAGGTGTGGCTGTTACTCTTCTCTTCCTCCTCTTGCCCACTACCTGCTCTGTGCTGCTGCTTGCACGTGGCCGCTGATTAGAACTTGTGCCATCTACAACTAAGCGTGGCCTGGTGCGCGCCGCTCCGCCAGGTGAGCTGAATTAAAGCAATCAAGGGCTGGCGTGCCTAGTAGACCTTAAAATGCATGCAGCAGTCATTTGACCCAGGTGCGACATACTGAGAGGACAGCAAACAAAGCACAATCCACTTTCCACTGTGAGGAAGACTTTGAGCTAGACGGGCTATCGGTAAGCTCTTGGACTCATATTTGCTGCTTATATG
>NW_005187407.1:3849896-3850806 GCF_000239375.1 Pundamilia nyererei | reverse complement strand
CATGTAATCCATTTATTTCAACAAAGTAACTGTATTTTGAATACCACCTTTTTAAACAGTAACTGAAACTTATTTTATCTACTGTGCGGTACACAAGTGGAACCATTTTCACTTTCTAATAATCTTTTTCCTCTCTTAAAGATTTTTTTTAACTTTTTTGTTTGGTCATTTTCCGGGCTCCAGTGTTTGCACTTTTTTTTTGTTTCTGGCTCCTTGTGTTTAGTTTGTTTCTGGTTGTGCTTCCTTTGTCTCGTTTGGCCTGATTTGCCCCAGCTGTGTTTCCCTCCTGTTACCCATTCCCTGATTGCTCCCTCTGTGTATTTAAGCCCTGTGTTTTTTTGTGTCCATGTCGCGATCTACCCTCATCTTGCTGTGTGTTCTGTCCATTTGCCAGTTCAGGTTATTATTGTTTTCAGTTTAGTATTTGTATTCCCTTTTGCCATCTAGCAATAAATCTGAGTTTGAATTTACTTTCTGCCTCCGAATGTCTGCACATTGGGTCCTCCTTACCACCACTCCTGCCTGCACACAGCCAGAAGACAGAAGATCGCGACCATACTATGGACCCAGCAGACATTGAACTTCTGGAGCAGCCTTTGCCCAGTTGGAGGAGGAACTCCGCTGGAAGCCATGGCTCACCCCTGACGTCGGGCGCATTTTTCATGGAACTCGGCTGGCTCTTGGCGGTCCCCGGAGCTGCCAAGAGTCTCCACCTGTTGCTCCGCTGGCACTCAAGGCCGCTTCAGTTGGGAGTCCTCCATGTGGCTTTAGGCGCTCACACTCCAGCCTCAGTGTCACCGTTCTACACATGAGCTTTCTGATATATTGATAACACTGGCCTTGATTCTCGGTGGACATCCCAGAAGTTCTCAAAATGTTTCGTCTTATTCAAGTTTAAAACCACAAATGT
>NW_005187407.1:3845843-3847800 GCF_000239375.1 Pundamilia nyererei | reverse complement strand
AATCGGAGCTTATAAGAGCTTGTAGTTTTCAGTGTTTTCTCATTTTTTATCATATTTCAATTCATCTGCAGACTTTTTCCAGTAAAATGAATGGTGCAGGTCTTATTTATGTATCGGTAAAATCCATTAATATTCCTGAAATATTAACAGACAGTTGTCATAAGAAGGTTCAAGAGCTTTCCTCTTCTTGGAATCATAAGAAACTCCTCAGCACTACGGCAAGCAGTGGAGTTGACTTATTGAAAGTATTAAATCAAGAATTAGAAATTAAGTTTCTCTTCTTTCTCTTCCTCTACCTTTTCTTGCTGTTAGTTCCTGTTCTGCGGTTCCTGGGCTTTGACAGCATACGTTGTTTTCATTATTATTTACATTATTTATTGTAACTGTTCATTATTTCCAACTCTGTTTTCCATTCAACCCAACCTGACGAGGCACATTATCTATTTCTACAAAGCCTTTGCTTCCCTGCTAGCTTCTTTCTGGCTAACGAGACTTTGTAACGACAAGGAAATGTTTTGTTTGTTTTGGAGAGGATTATTTATGAAAACGTATTTTTAAGAATATTAAAAACTTTAGGATGCAAACTCTGATTTAATCAATTATCCACCCAGATTAGTTGGATTTATAAAGGAAGAAACATCTGACAACTCCTGCGTGTTTTGTGGAAAGCAAGAAATGTATTAAATTAGAGATTAAATGAAGCTTGTTAAATTTTTACATTCTAGACAGACAGCGCTATTATGTCTATTCCTATTTTCATATATTTATTTTTCTAATATATCTCAGTTGCTGATATTTTAAATTGGTGGCTCCATTGTCATAATCTGTTTTCTAGAGAATCAACTGATAAAAATCGGAGTGTATGCCGGTATTGACTGTATCGATGGACACATTTTAGGAAATACCTTTCTTCGTGTCTGGATTATCCTGACTTTTTATTAAACTGTCACAAAACAGGACACATATTTTTTTCATTTGTGAGTACATGAGACATGTGACCGCGTGAAATGTGATCGGAGCTGTTTCAAAAGCAAAGAGTATGCAATATTTAAAAACACTGAAAGACATATGACACTGAGGCATTTCAAAACTAAGTACACAAGTCTGAAACCACAAATCTTCCAGGAAGATTACATGTTGAACAATAGCGGGTGACAAAAATCAGGATTGCTGCCAAGCAGCCTACATGCCGGGTTGGCAGATGAAGGTGATCACAAAAGCAAAAGTAAAGAACACTCCATTTCCCCAAGAAACTGAACATTGTTCTGTGAGATATTGTTTTGTTTCGGGTTTTGTGGAGGGACGAGAAGAAAATGCTGCTGCTTCTTGACTGTTTGACTTGAATCTTGGAACCATTAAAATACAAGTGCATATGTTAAAGGTTGTTTTTCCACCAATAAAAAGATTTCAAGTACATGTCGCTGGGTTAAAATCGAAAAATTGTTTCAGTACCCGTCGAAACCTGAGTAGAACATTTGATTTGATGGATTGTTCCGAGGTCTGTGTCGATGTCACGTGACTATTATCGCGCCATCGTATTGCGTCCCATTATGTCACCAACTGCTTTACAGCGTCCCGTGTGTTTTTGCCCCTGTTTCAGAATTCGAATTCTACTACAATTTCACGATGCATGAAAAGACTTTCTTTATATCTAAATAATTATGGCATATCCACAGGAAGTCAACTTTTTCTCTGCAATTACAAACTCTGTGTAAATCTTCTTGGTATCTTAGTATTACAATAGAGCTGACACTTGTGAGACTTTACCAGAGATGTAATCATCACGGAAGATGCTTTTGTGTCACAGTAACTGAGGACAGAACAGAAAAATAGGAAAGATTTCTTTCTTGACCTGCTCATTTATTGCATAAATGCTTTTTATTTGTTCTTGTTTCTAATGTCTCTGTAAAGCACTTTGAATCACCTTGTTGTTGAATTGTGCTATACAAATAAACTT
>NW_005187407.1:3837089-3845155 GCF_000239375.1 Pundamilia nyererei | reverse complement strand
GAAACTTAATTCTGCATGTAAGACACTGCAGCCGTGCTGCTTGTAGGGTAAATCATGAAAAGGATAGAATTACAACTGAAAACCCAGACAGCTCAACCACTCAGTCAGCGCTGTGTTTTTTTTAAATCCACAAACAATTCTTGTAACTTCTTAATAATGCCTTAGTTATAACAGAGATGTGTTCAGAGATGTGTTGACATTATGTGCATCTAAGAATGAGGAAAGTTGGTGGAGGACAATTTTCTCGAGAACATTAGACAAAAATGTCAGCTTAGAGATTGGTCTAAAATTGCCAAGAACTGACGGGTCCAAACCAGTTTTTTTGTTTTTTTTTTAAGCGACTGGACAACAGCTTGTTTACCATATTTTGCTATCTGGGGTCATAAAAAAGCTCCATCTTCACTTTTTTCTTAAATCCAGCTTCACAGGAAGTCTTACACCCTCATCGGTTTTTGAGAGTGGGGCTGTAATGTGATGTAAATAAGCTTTTATATTTGTAGTGTTTCACAGATGGTGGGTATTTTATATTGGTGTGGACAGATTTGTCCCGAGGGAGGACAAAGTTTGAAATCACAAAGTTTTTGGTATGAAATTAAGCTGTTGATGTTTCCTCTCGCGGTAGTGTTTGGTTTTTTCGGATTTTGACCTTATCACTATTGTGTAATTTCATCAACAGAACAACTGAGCTTCTAAAGTTGTCTCACTTTAAGAGGGAACAGCCGTCTGCCACGGGCCACATGTGACTTAGGCTCAGGTACATTTACTGTGCTCTGCTGCCATCTAATGGACATTTTAGATTTTTTGTTTTTTTTTCATGAACCAAGGGGACGCATGTGATCGGCGTTGTTTCTCAGCAAAATGACGCACAAAATCCGATGAATACTGCAGTCTTTACAGGTAAGACCATATAAATGGACAGCATTTATATAGTAACTATTAACAAGTCAGCGAGTGATGATAATAATGATAATGTGGTTATGTTAGTAATACATTAATTCTCCACACGATGTTCATTTACAGAAATGTTTCACAGAAACTGATTTCTCTATCAAAGACTGAACTAGTGTGTTTCCGTAGATTACCTCTGTATGAATGTACACCTAAAGGAAGGCGTGTTTGTCTGGGGGAAGACAGGAAGCAGAAGTACTTGGGAGAGGCAGCTGCAGTGAGGACATGGCCACCTTACACTGAGGTCAGAGCTCAGAATCTGAAACAGCTCAGGTTTATATTCTAGGGGTTATAAAAAATCTAAGTCGATTTATAAAGAAACTTTCAAATAATTATTAGAATCACAATTATGATTACTATTATAAAAAACAAACATTTAAGTGGCTTTTCTGTCACATGTATTGTGTTAGCCCTGCAATAAACTGGGAGCCTGTCCTGCCTTTGCCTTGTTGCAGCAGCATCCTCCTGTGACCCTGAATTGGATACATTGAGGACAGCTACCTGTAGTCTGAAAAACAGTTTTGTCAAGGTTGCAGGTCTATCAGCACGAGACATTCTTACATAGAAAACACTGTTAAAGTCTCTAAGTCAGTTAAGCATAATTGGTCCAGTCTGTGATGGCATTCAGAAGAAGTCAGGGAAGAAATTTAGGCCGTGTACTGAAAAGGTATTTTTTCTTATTATCAAAGGACATTTGGAGTGACGGCTTCTACAACTCAGTTCTTGGTCGCGTTTAAGTAAAGCCTACAGGCAAAGAAGTCACAGTGTTGATATTCAACACAAAGAGAAAAGCTTGTTTGAATGTATTTACAATCTTAGTTTTCAAAACCTCTGACTGTAAACAGCTTTACAGGTTTGATATAATTTGACACTTGATATCAGGTGATGGGATTTAATTAAAAGGTATCCCACATAATAGTTTTTTATCTTGTCATGGGAGACCCACCCCTTCCTCCCAAGTTAACTGCAGCCCGAAAAATCTATTGGGGGTATTTACACACTCACAACCATTGGGGCAAAAAGAGCAACCAAAAAACGGGCAACCTGCACAGCCACAGATGCGCGAGAAGGTTGAAGCGCTATAGGCTCTACTCATGAAGGAACTCTTGGAGAATCTTGCTAATGGTAACAGGGGACAAGTACTCCTGCTCAAGCTGACATGATATATCCGCACATACAGCCCAGCCACAAAGTGAACCAAGTCGTTTAGTTAAAGACAGCATGACCTGAAATTTCTTACTCCTAAGTTAAATGGATGGATGAATGGATGAAAGTTAGATGATTACAAGCATAAAATCATAAAAGCCACTAGTTCCCACACTGGAGTTCCCTAACACTGAGTATTAATTGTACTGAGCTTGTATCAACAGTTATAATGGACTAAGCTACCTGAGACATTGCATTGAATTATTGTTTCTATCGTAATTATTTCACCTGAGAGGTTTTAGCTCAGATATTCAGCTTTTTCCTTTCAGTAGATCAAACCACTTAGTCCTGTTTCTGCTTTCATTTTGATTGCAAGAAGAAGAAAAAGAAAGCTTCAAAGAAGTGGTGTTCAGGGTCTCAGTGAACAGTGTGCCGATCATGGTCACGCACTGCATGTGGTTTTAAACTTTGAAATATATATTGTTATTGGGGGATGTGTCATATTAGTGCATGGTACAGTTTATTATTGAAAACTGTTGAGTTCTGTTTTCTGTTTTGATGACCACTTAGACCAAAGATTTTAAAAAGTGTTGTTTTTAAGATCCTTTTTTAAAAATCTGTAAAGTGCTTGTTCATTTTTATTCAAAAAAGTTTTACATAAATGTTAGTGTTTCATTTATGATATTTTATAGCTTACACTACTCTGTACAGGTCGACATTAGAGACATTTCTGTTACATATGTATGAGAATGAAACAGATTTATCAAATGTTATTTGATTAGATACACAATGTGAAGTTCATCATTTTCATAAAAATAAAACTATAATGACAAACATGAACAGCTTTGCTTATTTCTGAGACATTAATGCTTGAAAACAACTATTTTTGAAATGTTTTAATATTTAGACAGTGTATATTTGTAGGCTGAAACTATAATGGTGAACCTGAGGTGATGGCCAACAGAAAGTAAATATATATATAAATATAAAACAATATTCAAGTAATGTTTTTACCCTGTGCAGTGTGTGGACGCTGTGTACTCAATCACCTCATACACTGTAGTAAACATGCACCGCTAGCTGGATGAACACCACCATCTCTCCACATTTTCACCATCTGTGAGCACAAATTGCTGCTCTGTCATGGTCCCTGTGCCTCCCCGGCCAGCCCAGTGTGGCCACAAGTGTTTGTTGTTTTTCTCTCGCTCTGTCTCTCCTACCTGTCTGCCTGGGCGGAGCTCTGCTTGGGCTCCTGCCCTTGGCCCACGCACCTGCAGCTGATCTCGAGCGAATTGCAGTTCTCTGGCTCTTAAGGCTGGGGCTCTGAGCTATTCGTCGCTGGAATATTGAATAACTCTCGTTAGTATTGCCTGGCTTCCTTGCGATTCTACTGTTCCCGTGTTTTGCCTTCGACTTACCCTCGTCTGTGTAACAGGTTTGACTGGATCAGCCCTTTTGTGACCCCTGGACCCCGTGAGTAGGAGAGTGAGCTGAGCTGCTTGTGTGGAGACTGTTTGGACGAGGAGCAGAGCGAGTGCGAAGAAGTGTGTCTCCCCAGCCTACTGATCCCCGGGACCCTGGTGTTTCCCCCCCCCTTCACGTGTATATAGTGCACCAGTGTGATTAATAAAGTGTCGTTGAGCTGTGCTACCTCAGTCTGCGCCTGAGTCCGTCCACCGCTGTGACATGCTCTGCCAGAAAATCACATATAACATACACAGAGGTGAAGAATATTACTACTATTAAACATTAGAGAGACAACAGATACCATACTGATTGTGAATGAATAAAGTATGGTATCATTTTCAATTCAGGTGTCACAATAATTTATCCAAACTATATATCGGTCGCAGGGTTAACACATAGACACAAACAACCATTTGCACTCACACCTAGGGGCAACCTATCCCCACTAACTGCATGTCTTTGGACTGCAGGAGGAAGCCAGAGTACCCAGGAAGAACCCACACAAAGACGGGGAGAACATGCAAAATCTACACAGAAAGACCCCAGCCTGATGCTGTGAGGCAACAGTGCTGACCTCTGTGCTACTGCTGTGTGTATGCATTCAGATTTTTCAGTTGCAGAAAATGCAACTGAATGAATCAAATATTGAACAAAAATATATTCTAACATTCTGCATTCTCAAATTTCACAGAGTAAATTTTTGATGAACAGAAAAAGTATTAATTATAAAAAATAATAATATTATATATTATTAAAATTTTCTGCAACCATGACCAAAGTCACAATCATCATTACAGTATTGTGGACTTACTGCTTGGCTAATAGTGACAAACTTCAGGAGAGATCATGATGACAGGAAACTGCAAACAACACTGTGAATGCAAGCTTTTTTTTCTTGTTTCTGTGACCTCAGCGTGCTGGCAGACTTGTCCAAGAGTTTAAAAAGTGATAATTAACTACTCTGTTTGTCTATATTCTATGTATCATATGGGAATAAAAAGATTATTTGAGAAAATCTGTTTTGAATCTAGTTTTTATATGTTTAATTTTATAGTAAGTAGAAATTTTAACCCAAACGTTAATGGTAACATAACCCTTGTGATGGGTTCTGAGTTTCGACCCAATTTTTGGCAACCCCAACTTTAAACGTTGGTCAATTTAGCCCAATTTTTGGATAATTATCCTAACCCAGTGTGCTGGATCAAAACAGTAACCCAACCTTGTTAAGTTGAAACAACCAAGCGTTGGTTTGGTCCATATTTGACCCAGCGTTGGGTTACAAATTGGCTCATTTTTAACCCAGCGTTTTTTAGAGTGCATGGAGAACTGTTCTGGCAAACTGAAAAGAGAATTAAAATGAAAAAAAAAAAAGCCAAACAGACCATCTTGGAATCAACAATCAAAAAATGATCGCAAATTTATGAAAAATAATCACTGGTTCATATTTCAATTAAATATGAATATGTTCCTTAACTGTAAACAGTTAAGATGTGATTTAGTTTACATCCTTCACCCAGCATATTTGTCCGGGCCTTCAGGTAAACATAGGAATAATTTCAGTCAACATGGCTTATAGTAGAGATTCTGTAGGAAAGATTGCTAGCTCTAATATTAATATCACCAAATCCAAGGACACACCAACTGCTCAGATTTCTAGAAAAAAAATTTTTTTTTAATTTTCAGTCTATCCATTCATTTTCTTCTGCCTAATCAATTCAGGTTCACAGTGGTAGGGTGGGGGGCTACAGCCTGTCCCAGTGGTCATAGTTAGTGTACGATACCTTTGGACAGGGATCAGTCTGGTACATCTCCTCACCAACTTCACTGGAGTGTGCACTCTTAAGTATTTTTCCCACATCTGAATAAAAAATACTGATATTTACAAATAACAGAATCAGCTGATGCTGCCTGAGTGAAATCCTGATTATAAATGTTAGGAACAGAGACAGGGAGGTACTGTTTGAAGTTTATTGTTAACATGAGTCAATGATCATTTACAGCAGTGGTTCCCAGACTTTTTTTTTACCAGGCCCCCCTTTGTTTTGCAAGAAAACTGGGGGTCTCCGCAGGTCTTTTCTAGGAGGGTGACATGGCTGCCCTCCAGTGATCCTCCATGGGCTCTTATGCTCTGGAGGGCCTCTAGATGTCTGGGGCCCGGATCTCCTCCATGCCTGCTTCATGTCCTGTTGGCAGGGCTATGGCTCCCAACACCTACTGTTAGATACTTACATGGAGAAACCTTTTGAATACAAGCATGCTCACGCACACAGGTGTGCACACAGGTGAAATCCTGCAGTGCCCACAAGGTCCCTCTGTTCAAGAAAGCACATGTACAGGCCCATTTGAAGTTTGCCACTGAACAACTCAGTGATTCAGAGGAGGACTGGGTGAAAGTGTTGTGGTCAGATGAGCCAAGCTATTTGGCATCAACTCAATTCGCCGTGTTTAGAGGAGGATTGCTGCCTATGACTCCAAGGATATCGTTCCCACCATTGTACATGGAGGTGGAAACATTATGGTTTGGGGTGTTTTTCTGCCAGGGGGACAGGACAACTGCACCGCATCAAAGGGAGGATGGATGGGGTCATCATCAAATCTTGGGTGAGAACCTCCATCCCTCAGCCAGGGCATTGAAAATTGGTCATAGGTGGGTATTCCAGCATGACAGTGATCCAAAACACATGGCCAAGGCAGCAAAGGACTGGCTCAAGAAGAAGCATATTAAGGTCTTGGAGTGGCATGGTCAGTCTACAGACCTTAATCCCATAGAAAATCTGTGGAGGGAACTGAAGGTTTGTGCTGCCAAATTTCAACCATGAAACATTAATGACTTGGAGAAGATCTTCTGCAAAGAGGAGTGGGACAAAATCCGCCTGATATGTGTGCAAAAATCAAATCACAAAATCACCTGGGGCTCAAATGATTTTTTTCTCTGGCTGTATCTGGGTTTTTCCACTATTGACTGTGTCTCGCAATCCGGACTTTTTCTCAGATTGCTTTATGTAGCCACCGGTGCTATCTGTAGAAAAATATTACACCACTGGACTTTCATGACAGTACTGAATAGTGCACGTCTTTGACTGGATTTGAAAATAATGGTATACTAATTAATATTATATGGAGAGTCATCACTCATTCAGTAAATGCTATTTGGATAGTCTGCAAAAACTTAACATTCAGTGTTTTCTCAATTTCTATAAGTCACAAGAGTAAGCCTGCTGATGTTTTGTTTCTTTTTACTCTACACTAATACACGGTCATAGGAGAATGCGTGTCTGCGCGAAATGTGATCGGAGCCATCTTGAAAGGAGAAAAAAATAAATATTTAATAACACTGAAAGAAAGATGATACTCAAGACACCTTAAACAACCTACACAAGTTTAAAGCCACAAATGTTCCAGGAAGAAGTTCAGAAATTCTTTGAGGGCCAGACATGTTAAAACAATAGCAGGGTGTGGGGGGAAATCTGTATTAGTGCCAAGAACATGCAGGAATGCGGTAACTATTTCACTCAATTTCCAGCAAAACCCCACAGAACTATGTTCACAAACCACACTGAACATAGTTCTGTGGGGTTTTGTTTCGTTTTGTTTCGTGACTGTGTGACTTGGAGCCATTGATATATCAGTGCATATGTTGAAGCTTGGTAGTCTTTTGATTTTCCACCAGTAAAATAATTCCATGTCTAGATCAGTTAGAGGTTGGTTCACGAATATTTTTGAGTCTGTCCCAGTCACTTTGAACTCTTTTGGCGGATTCTTTTACATTTTCACAAGATTCTACACCGTGAATGATTCATGATTCGGTAGCTTGTAGGACCGTTTTCAACAGTACAACAATAGGATATTAGCCCTTTATTGTCATTATCATTCATTAGTAACGTGAAGAATTTTATCAGTCTTTCACATCATTGTGAAGAACTTTTTTCTCACTCTTCTTTAGGTCAAGTGAAGTGGCTTTGTTGTCATTTCAACCATGTGCAGTGGTACAGTACATAGTACAGTGAGACAGCATTCCTCCAAGACCAGGGTGCTACATATAGCAGACAATCAACACAGAACTACATAAAGTGTAAATGTGCAGAAATTGCAAAAAAACCCAAAAACAAACAAAAACAGTGCAACACCAGAACAGAATGATACAGACACAACAGTGTGCAATAGAAAAGTGCAACAATGGCAATGGGTTGTGCAAAAAGTAACTTGATGTATGAAGGTGTGTGCGTGCGTGTGTGCGTGCACATGAGTGTGTGTGTGTGTGTGTGTGTGTAACATTTATGGTCTCAGCCATTGCAACACCTTGAGTTGTGGCTGTGGGACAGATGACTACATATTTGAAACTTTAACATTTTGATTTACAGGGAAGTCCATGGCCAACTCCGTGATTGTAAGGTGCTCGGATCCCATGGCTTCATACATCATCCCTCCATCACCATGACTGAAAGTTGACAAGCAAGTCATACTTGTTCAGTTATTTTCTTTTCTAAATGTACTGTCATGAACTT
>NW_005187407.1:3808149-3824631 GCF_000239375.1 Pundamilia nyererei | reverse complement strand
CTTTTATATATTTTATAAATCTTAAATCTTACGTCTTGTGGCAGTATTTTCGGGTCTATGACATATCGTAATTATTACGATTATTACAATAATTTATTCAACAGAATAAGTTCTTAAAGTGCTCTGTCGCCCTCCGGCCTCAGCTCAGATACATTTACTCAGCTCTGCTGCCATCTGGTGGTCATTTTAGATTTCTTCATGAGCCAAGGTAGAGGCACGTGATACGTGTTGTTTGACACTAACTGAATCTGATGAGACATGGCGCATGGGCACAGGAAGAACCGAGTGAATTATAGTGGAGGTTCCAGACAACCTGAAATAAAACTTCAAAAAGTGGCCACGTTCTTGGCGAAGGAGCCTTGACTCTCAATTCCCTTCTGCTTTTCATGTTATGTCAAGAGCGTCAAGTTTTTATACCAGACACCCCTAAAAGACATGCGCCTCCAAGGCTCGGAAAATGTTCGTTTATCCACTCTTAGCCTGTATTTATCACTGCAATAGATAACTAAGAAAGTTTAGAGATTTAATTTGAAGCGTATGGCCTTTAATAGTCCATAGGCGCCTGCGCATTGCGCATTACGTTCTGATAGGGTAAAGACGATCGATCGGTACTTCCGCTGCAACCCAAACAGCTGCACCGATGTTTTTATAGTCAAAATCATCCGATCTGTGTTGTCCTCTGCTGCTTAAACCATGTCTGCATCTGGATTTGTTCTCGTGATCCTCGCGGTGTCCCTGTGGCCCGGTAAGATGGACGTTTACTCACAATCACATTAATGTCTGCATCACTGCGCCCCCCCACCAGACGACATTTATTCATTATTCAGTTATACACTACTGTATACAATATATAATGTAAACTTACACCAGGCTGTTGTTGCTGTTTATTGAAAACGTATAACCCCCTTGTAGTGTTGTAACTATATGCTAACCGATGCTGAAGCCATTACCTGCAATCTTCTGTCTTGTTTTCTGTTTCTTTTCTCTTTTCACAGAAGGAGACTCCAGGTTTATTACTGACCCTTTGTCATTCATAAAGCAGAAATCTCTGGTAAGCCTCGAAAAGAGCACATGTATTGAAAAAAAAAAAACTAAACTAAACTGTATCTGTTTGCATAACATGAAAGCGCGAAAACTGAGCAATTTTGTCACTGTGGCTTCAGCAGACGTTGGATATCTGTCCAGAATGCAGCCAGATCATCCAGCTGTCGGCCAACATGATTTTCAGCAGCGATACCAAGGTAAAGAACGGTTTCACTTTACTTTCACTTCACTGTTTTACTCGCGACACGAACTGGGCTTGAAGAAATGCTTATTAAATAAAGTGGCCGCCACACCCTTGTAATATTTCTCTCCATGCGTTTGCAGGGAGCCGTATATGAAAGCTTGCACGCTTTGTGCCGCCGCCTCCCTGAAGAGCAGGTGCCAGAGTGTGATTTACAGGTGAAGACTTACCTGCCCAAAATCCTGCATCAAACCCCTGATCACGTGGTGAGTTTAACCTCAAGTGAGGCTTCTTTTTATGAAAGAAGACAGTAAACACTGAAGCCTTCTGAGAGTCCTTTTACTTGATGTAAAATATTTGATATATTGTGTTTTGGGGTTGTTGTTTTTTTGTTTTTGCTTTTTTGTAGAAACCAGGAGAGCTTTGTGCAGCTTTTGGACTTTGTGCTCCTCACGAGAAAGAGAAAGTGCAGAAACTCTCCCACCGTGCAGCTGGCACAGATACATCCAGCCGCGCACTGGCCACAGGAACAAAGACAGATGTCAGTATGAGAAAGCAGAAGTCGAATATAAATTGAAAAGTGAAGTGAAACCTTTGTGAATTTTATGAAATGGGCCTCTTATCGGCTAATTCTCTCTCCAGGACGAGCTCAACCCAGTTTGCACCCTGTGTTTGTTTATCATCAAGAAGCTGGAGAGTCTGCTGCCTAAAAATATGACTGAGGTCATCTTTTCTTTACTTTGGTTCATTTAAAGAACCGTACCATCCATCACATCGTGTAAACCCTGCCTTGTCCTTCTTGCCCTGCAGGATGCTATAAAGAAGGTCATGGGGGAGGTCTGTGATCTTATACCCAAGCACTATAAGGACCAGTGTGACGATTTCATCAATAAATATGGCGTCGAGATTGTCGAATTCCTTTTGTCTTCTGCTGCACCTCACACGATATGCAGTCTTCTGCACCTCTGTCTGTTCAATGAGCAGCCGGTTCCAGGTTTGTCGTTATTGATGTATAGACTGGACCTGGCTCACTTCCTCATTCACCTAATTAATGCTCTACTGTTGCTGATTCTCCAGAGGTGTTCCTCCCATCAGACTGTGAGTCATGCCGCATACTGGCTGCGCTGAGCCGACTACACCAGGGCCTCAACGCCACTGAAGCTCAAACTTATGCTTTCCTGGAGTCTGTGTGTGACATCCACCCTACCGCCATCCCTAAGGTCTGACTCTCAGCTAACAGTGGTGCTCTTAGAACAACACTCTTTACAAATTATATGGAACTTTAAAACACTTGAAGCCAGTGAGCCTTTTGGTAAATTTCTCCAACCTTTTTATGCGATCATTCAGCTTCTTGTCTGGACTTTCGCTCGAGTCTTTAAAGTGTCACAGCACGATAATACTGTTGATTCTCTTTTCAGTGTGAAGCCTTCACCAGTATCTACGGCTCACGGCTGCAGAAGGTCTTGGGAAACCAGATGGGATATCCTCATGCATGTGAAGTAAGAATAAACTAAAGGTTATTGTCAATGGGTTTACATCTGAATAGCAACATAGAGCCTGTATCAGCACTAATTCAAATTTTTACCACAGCCTGCAGCAACACAGAAATTCAGCAACTAAAACCTTCACAAACGTGCACTGATCTGCAAATTTACGATGTGAATTATTCCAGTCAGGGCAATATCAATCACAGACACACAAGTAACCACTTGATGGCACCACTCATGAGCAGCTGTCATTCTTTAGGTGTTGTTCATGTTCTCATGATGTTTCTTTCCATCTGTCCTGCAGAGAGCTGATCTGTGTGTGGCCTCGAAGCAGCTGGAACCGCTGGGAAAGAATCGTTGTACCTGGGGACCAAGCTACTGGTGCAAAGATGCTGAAACTGCTCAGGAGTGTGGTGTACGTGAAATTCTTTACTATTAGTAGTGTGAAATGATAAAAGACATGAACATCCATGTGAAAACTAAATATACAGCAATTAAATCGGCTCAAACACTTCAGATCGCCAGCTGGACCCAGCTCTTACTCTTCTGTGTATTTGATAAACCCTTGCTATCTGTTAAAGAGTCTTCCAAACTCTCTTTTCTAATAATTTAGCCTATTGATGAGTTTTTTTGTTTGTTTATTGATTGCATCAGTAATACTCCTTATATAAATATCAGGATCTGTATGGAAAGACAGCTCAGTCTGCCCTGAGTTTTAGTTGTGGCAAACATGTAACATAATGTCCTCTCTGATCAGAATACAAGCAATTTCCATCCACTGAGACTGGTCAGGTTGGGGTCTACCCCAGGTTACATGTTAAAATCACCAGTTAATTGAATGTGTCTTTTAATTATGTCTTCTCCTGTCCTCTGACATACACAGAGAAGACTGCTACTCTGTGAGACGCTACGTTTGTTTCAGATCTTTGTGTTTTCAATCTGCAGAATCAAGCCTACTGTGAGAAATACATGTGGAAGAAGAATGAGTGAAGCCTGCCAGACTGACTGCAGCCTTGTGCACACAGTGACCTACTTTTTATTAAACTGATCAACTGTTAAATGTTTTCTACCTGTGATGCACTGATTGTTTGTTTTTTACATTTTTGTTATTGTTGCTGTTTTATGGGTAAATTTTCCATATTCCAGTCAATAAGCCTTATGAATGTTACACATGAAGTTTCCAGTTTGCATGACGTGTCCCACTGAGGCTGGGGTTCATTCTGAAACATTAGTTTAAGGCTGAACAGTAAGTCTTATTCTGTGTATTACAATAGCTGTTATTATCAATATGAAAATCTGCAAGCCACACGCTGAGCTCTAAGAATATAATGGAAACTACTGACTGATCGGCACAGCTGCTGCTTCTGTAACATTATTTGATCTTGCCTTGACTGCTGTTGCAAATGACCACATATGAATAAAAATGGTATTAAATTATATCAAAGGTGTGGTGTAAAAAAATGTAACCTGCAGACAGACATGTGTACTGGACCTGGTTTATTTAGAAACTTCCAAGTAGTAAAAAGATAAAACTGTGGGGAAAAAAAACAACAACAAAAAAACAAGCAGACATTTGCTTCATGTGGTTGTAAAGGATGCCCTGATGCTCTCTTGCCACTCTCATTCAACATTCTGTTGTTTTAAAACACATAAATACCCAGTTTATGTCCAAGACAATCACAAAGCCTCTGGTCATTCACACACTGAGGAATACTTTAAATCCCCATGTGGTTGTTTCTTCCATCATTGCTTTCTTGCCTCTTCCAGATCTGAGAGGGGGGGAGAAAGCACACTGTCAACTACAAGGACTCCTTGTTAAACAATTAACGCATGTCGTCAATATCACAGTCCGAAGATGCAATGGTCTGCTTCAAACTGTGGATGTTGCACATAAAACTGAGTGGTCGACTTGCCTGGATGTAAGCCTCTGAAAGTGTGATCATCTGAGGGAGGATGTCAGTCACCTGCAGGTCCTGCATCTCGTACCACTTTCCAGTTCCCTGATTAAACACAAAGACAAACGGATGCCGTTTAAGACAAGCCACAGTTTACAAAATCAATTTGGCTAAAAGCATTAACTTGCTCGGTTAATTCTATTAGCAGTACCAAAAAGTTCTAGATGCTTACATGATGCAGAACATGTATTCTGTACGCTCCCTCAGTGGGTTTCCCATCATGCACTACATTTGCAATGAGGTCATACGTCGTGTTCTTCTCGGTGGCTTGAGCTTCTTCTGTCAAGTATTCACGAAGGTCTACATTTCTGTTGAATTACACAAAGGGACGACATACCGTCATTTAAACCGAAGACACAATGAACACACAAGAGATACAACACGCAGTAAGTATAATGTCTTTGATCAAGGCTACATTTTGAATACATGAATGGCACTTACGTTATAGGGAAGTTGACAATTGTGGGGTTCTTTTCCACAAAGAAGTTGTTCTTGGTGAATCTTTTGATGCAAAAGATGAGGTACGGAGGCAGTTTGGTCAACTGGAACCTTTTGAGAAAATTCTCTTTGTAGGTTTTGTATTCCTATAATTAAGGGAAAATACACAGATTTGTTCTCAGTGTTCAATTATTAATACAACAAACTCACATCTAAGTAACGCTAAGCTTTAAATGCTCTAATTTCAATTAAAATAGATACCCTTTCAAAATTAATGTTATCAACAGATTTTTCTTTCTTTTTTTGGAGGAAGAGATTGTTTTGAATCAAATTAAGTGGACTTTTATGCAACACCAATTTGTACCACATGACTGAATGGCCATTAGCTGTAGCATCGAGGACTGCCCTGAGGAGAAATGTCGATGTAGAGGCAGACGTGGAAGGAAAGGGATTCTAGAGAACAGCCTGAAAGGTGAAACTTCTCATGATGCTAGACAGAAATCACGCTTGGTTGCAAAGAACCAAAGCAATAATAACCAGGAGCAAAACAAGACAAACATGTCTAAGCTTTGCACCACATATCCAGTTCGTGGATATTAACGGAAAAGCTAATAATGCTTATAGACTGTAAAAACCTAAGTTTCAATGCAAACTTTTGTATCACTGCAGGTTTTCTGCAATAAAAGTTGTTAAACCCAGTAGCTACGTCATGGATGTTAGAGGGCATAATGCTGCGCTTGATATACGCAGCGCACTTCCTTCATTCTGACACTAAGTGTGTGGCACAAACTCAAGAGGTGCGCAGCTGTTCTCCACATCGGTGCAAGCACAGTGGAGGAGAGAGGACGATATAGGCTGTAGTTGTGTCAGCTACATTAACCGTTTCTGATAAAACACTGTCACCTAGTGTTGACACCTTTAGTTCAATTTTGCACTTTCTACTTTATATTACTGCACAGCCATCAGTAGTACAGATCACTCCACTGTGATATTGACATGGCAGTATTTGCAAGCTCTTTTACTTTGTGAGAGTGATTATCAAAGCCAGTAGGATTAAAATGAATCGGTACCTTCTCTGTGCTGCCATTGAACTTGGCCAGGATGTTAAAGAGAGGGACCTGAGGGATTATAAGCTGCTCTTTTTCATCCTTGTACAGTGGAGCAGTTGGGAGGTCAAGGGTCAGAAACAGAAAGGAAGACTCAGACATCTGCTCCTGATACTCATCTGTTGTAAGCAGAGCCTCTTTTTCCTCTGGCGGCTGTAAGATTTTAAAAATCAAAGTCATCAAAACATAAACAACTCAATTTACAGGAAATGAGTTATATACTTTCACAGAATACATAGTAAAATGCTATTGGACTCTTAGAAGAACTGAATCTTAAAGAGTGCAGAACTTAAAAAGAATTTGAATAAGTAACAAATTAAGTCAAGTTTTTCTATTACTAAACTTATTCAGGTCCATATGTTAAACAATTATCTTATAACACAAGCAAGAAACTCACCAAATCTGGGTGTGGGAGTTTTTTGGAGAAGATCCGCATGTAGCCTTGAAATGCTTTTGTAATGATTGCTATGAGGGGAGAAGGGCAAGAAAAGGGAGGTTTAGTGGCCTCATAATGAGGTGAACCGTCGAAGTGATCTCTTCCACCTGCTCTACATTCTCACTACAAGTCACAATGTCATCTGCAAACGTCATAGTCCACGGAGCTTGTCCATCACACTGCACAGTCACAATATGATTTTGTGCAGAGACTGCAGATTCTGTATGAAACCCAAGGTTTGAGAATCAAAAAAATACAAATTAAATTAACCCTTAAAGTCCTTAAGATGCTTTTAATATCACAACAGAAGGCTAAAGATGCACTACTGCATTAGAACCAAACTTAAGAGTCAAATCCAATTTTTTTCCCCACTTACATGGCTTCTTCTTTGTGCCTCCGAGAGCACCATGCAGGGCATTTAAGAACCACGTCATGAAGTCCACAGCATCACCTGCAGAACAGAAAACAATCAATTAGCACCAAAACCTGTATTGAAAGCCTACCTAAGCCCAGAAAGTACAACTTAGTGAATGTAAAGCAATACCTTGCTTTGTAATCTGGAAGTTCTTCTTGCTGCACAACACTACAGCCTGCAACATCTCGTGGGGCGACACATGGGCCTTAAAGTTTCTTGGATTCCAAAGTTTGCGCATCAGCTCACCAAACCTCTGCACCAAGAGAAACATGATGTCTCCCGGGGGCCTGCGGATTCCTCTGTAGTTTTCCTCCTCCAGGAAGTAATTTCGCAAAGGTGGAACATTAGAAAAAGCCTTGAAAAGAGAGACACAAATGAGAAGGGAGGACATTATTCAAAAAATGTACAACAATTAATAAAATCTAGAGTGGTAGATATCCATACCTGTAACACCACATTGGCATAGTCATTGGCTTTGATGTTGTTGAGCCCTACAATGCCCGGTAAGTAGGTGGTACCGTCATAGGCTCTGTACAGTTTACCCTGCTTGTCCAGCCCCGCAATGTGCTGCTTGGTGAAAGTTGGCTTCAGCACGTACTGTAGAGAGAAGAAATGTAAGCAAATCAGCTGTTTGTGGTAACTCTTCCAAAGCCAGAGCTCAGAAATAATGACAAAATCAAACAGAACATGGTTAGTATCATATCAGACTGAAAACACTGGTGCTTCTTCAGTCAATCCAGTCACAATTCAGACTGGAAGATATTTATTCACTCAATTCAGCTTAAAAAAAAGTCACTAAAGTCAAACTATTTTGAATGTAATTTAACCTTTAGCATAGATATACATTTACACTGTAGATTCTTTTTCTTCTTTCGGCTGCTCCTATTAGGTGGCATCACAGCGGATCATCTGCCTCAATTTCACCTCTTCTCATTACAGCCCAGTATATGCCTTATCCCTCCTCTGCACATGTCCAAACCTCCCTCAGACTTGTCTCTAACTTCACCTCTAAACTGCTCAACCTGAGCTGTCCCTCTGGTGTAGCTAATGCTGTCTATCCTGATCACAGAGATAAGTGAATACGGTCCAGTGAGTTTAAATGCTCAAAGTGCCTCCAGTCACCAGATTTCAAAGCAATGGGATGTGATGAAACAGGAGCCACACATCATGGATGTGCAGCTGACAAATCTGCAGCAACTGTCTGACACTATCATGTCAAAATGGACTAATTTCTCTGAGGAATTTTCAATCACCTTGTTGAATTTCTGCCATGAAGAATTAATAAGCAAGCTCTGAAGGTAAAAGGGGTCCAAACCTGTAGTAATAAGGTGTACCCTATAAAGTGGCCAGTGAGATTACATGAATTTTAGTTTTAGTATGAAAAACATTACTTTACTTACTGTGATATCTTCTAGTGATGAATCAATGATCTCATAGTTATCTGGCAGACAGTAAAACTTGAGTGTATGCAGATTGAGGAACACATGATGGGTAAACTGTACGCTGTGAGTGTACGCGTGAGACTTCAGACCTCTTCCTACAAAAAACAAAACAAAACCCACACAAATCAGTACAAATACAACAGGGTCTCTGATCCCCAGTTAAAATGTCAATTTGCCTACCTTGAAAGTATTTCCCACATATAAGGCAGGCGTAGACATTGATGTGGGAGAGAGAGATGGAGCAGAGTTTCTCAAAGTCGAAGTCCAGCACACTCCTGCAGGATTGACAGACGTGAATTCACCTGCAGAGGTGGAATACAGCTTTAATAGCAATACACAGTCTACTCCGGCCTACCTGTTTATGGTGTCAAGGTAAGGACAGTGGCGGCTTCTTCGGTCTTCTACTGCATGTCCTCGTCCCACTTTGGCTGCCACTGCAACGTGAAGTGGCCCAAGAAGAACAAATGTCAAGCCAAACCATGTACCAACATTTCAAAGCAATGAGCTAAACATGCTAACTAGCTTAGCTTTAATGTTGTGAGGTATGCTTGTTTTCAAACACTGGGTGCTTTAAGATGATGGGTATCGTTGTTTTTAGCACACAGTGGAGACACTTATTGATCCGTCTATACGTTACTGGACAGGCCAGTAAAAAAAAAACGAACACACCACTGGCTAACAACAACGCTAACTGCTAACCAAACGCAGGGCATACGTTTGAGGAATATACTTACCTCCGTCTTCATTGTCATCATCATCTAAATCCACCTCTCTTTCACGCTTCAAAGAAACCATAGCAGCAGAGAGACGGCGTCAAAACAATGGAGAAGCTAAAACTTTACGTTATTTGGAGGGAGTGATGAATGGGTCAAACACGGTGCGCCTCGAAACTCGCGGCGATTGTGCGTTGTAGCCGTGGAGCAGCAAACTAAAACCTAACCCGGAGTTTAAAAACCTACTAACGCTATACACGCTGTTAATCACTTACCAAAAACTAATATAATAACTTGCCTAACTTCTAAACTCTAACTGGACCTTTGTTTGTCTTTTATATATATATAATATATATATAAAGGTTTGTCATGTATGGGTATTTGTTTATGGTGTGCAATTTAGTTATAACGTTTTTATTAACTCAGGGAGCATTATAATTGGACAACATGTTATCGTTAGTTAGCCGTAGCTATATAGCTTTTTGACCGTTCACAGTGCTCTGATTGGGACTTGTTGCAATCAGTAGTGCTTAAATACTGACTTTGTTTGGAAGCGGTTTGCTGAAATGGATGTTTTAAGAGAAGAGGGGGTCCACGAGCTGAAATACAAACCAGGTGGCCGCTTGGATATGAGCCACGGCTTCCTGCACCATATCCGGAGGAACCAGATTGCTAGGCGAGTTCCTCAGCTGCTATTAGCGTATGCTAGTGCAATAGGTCATTCAGCTAAAAACATAATCGTTGTTATTAGTAGTGAAAAGTAATTTTATGATTAAGTGAATGTTATCTTGTTATTAACACACACGCTTTTACATTCGGAGCTAAAATATATGGGGAGGTCGCAGAGGCCTGGTGACCAGTTCGTTTTGATTTAAGATGCTGAGAAGCAAAATGATGAACAACTGCATACTGAAAAAAACTGAGTTCAATCAGTGCGTGCATCTGTGAAAAGGGGGGTCATTTTTAACTTGTTTTTGACAGAAAACACGACAGACCCCAAAAAATACTAGGAAAGCAATTAAACACATCACTTCACTTCTATAATGTTTTTGTTTGTAGGTTTCTTTGAAATGCATTTCAGTATAGCAAGTAAACTTGGCACAAAAGGTAAGGAAAATCTGTATTTGGCTTTTGAAAATAAGTGATATTTCACTGTAAAGTCTGTTTATGTCCTCTTAAATTGTGCCACTTGTGGGATGTGTCCATGAAAAAACCTGGCAAATCTTCTCTGTGAATCCTAAACAGTTTTTTTCTGCTACTGACTCTTGTTTTGAGATTCTAGTATCCCGGATACAGACAGTCAGGTGTCTGGTTGTTGCCGGATTAGCACCACCTGTTATCGTGGACCTTACAGGGTACGTGCCAATAGGGCAACTTCAAGTACCTTATCCAAATTAAGGGCCAAGTTCTATTTGACGCAGGATGTCAGACAGGCGACGAAATGGGAATCCCAAGAAGACGACACAATAAGAAGACTGTTTCTTCACCCTGTCAGCACTTTGGAACAGAAGTCAGACTTCTGTAGATTTTCAGTCAAGGTTTGCAGAACAGTATGACTGACTGCGCTCTACCCAGAAAATCCGGACCAGACTCCCAAGGCCAATCTCCAGTGTCATAGGGCTGCCAGGAGGCTTGCCATGACTGCTGTTCACCATCAGGCAAATTTGCGCTGCTGTTGGCAACATGTGCACTGGGACACTGTGATGATTGCTGCACTGATAGGGTAGCAGCTTTTGGTGGAGGTAGTGTTATAACGTGGGGCAGCATCTCCTTTGGTGGAAAAACGAGGCTTGCCAAAATTTGAGCCAATCTCAAGGCAAGAGATATTGAGATGAGATTCTGCAAATGGTGGTCACCACAACAGAGCGGACCACCTCAGCTCCGGTCTTTGAGAGTGAAGAGGATGGAATGTCCTACCTGAAGTCCTGACCCTGTTGAACAGTTATGTGATCAGCTTGGATGTGGACCAAACCGGTGACCAGCATAGAAGATGCCAAGCTGTTGAGGCTGCGTATGGTTACTGCTGCATGCATAGCCCCATATTTCTTGGATTAAAAAATTGCTAAAAAAAATTTAATACTTAAATCATCTAGTTCAGTAGACAACACCAAACAAGAGTCAATAGCAGAATAGGCTGTTTGGTATTGGCAGAGAAGATTTAGCAGGTTTTTCATGGCACAACCCCCATACTCACCTCTGCTGATCATTCAATGCATATGTTAGGAAAAATGCATTTTCCTTAGAAATGTGGGACTACTGAAGGGCAAATAAAAAGGCTTCCAACAGTATGAGATTTATTTGCAAGGTGGATTGTTACAAGAAAGAAATAATGGACCTTACTTTTTGTGCCAAATTTACATAGGAACGACCTACTTTCATAATGCATTTTCTGAACTATACAACAAACTGTTATAAATTTACATACATGCATATGTAGGCATGGATATCATGTCCATGAATCATTTCACACACAAAAAGACTGTTCAAAGAAAATCCCCAAATTACATTGCAAGCCTGTATTTAAGCTTCTCAATACTGGCTGAAGACTGGCTGACTGGTAAAAAGGGGCATTTTGCTGTCAGTGTCTTTCAATTTTATTTAAAAGGTGACCTCTGTATACAGTGGTTAGTCAAGTCAAAAATCACAATTAAAAAAACAGTGTTACTCCGTTAATGCTTGGGTTTGAATAAATGGAGAATTCTGCAATCTGTGACTTTGATAGTAGTCCACATGACAGGTTATTATTAAATGCGGTTGTTTCATTCTGCTGTTTTAGCATTAATTTCATGTAATTTAAAAAAAAAAAGCCAGGTAAAATTAACAGTAAGATGAAAATGAGAGCATCACAGGGAAGAGTTAAAAATATTTCTGAGGCTTAATCTTTTCTTTTCTTTCTTTTTGAATGAACAAATTGTTTATTACATGTTCTTGATTTAGGTTTTATTTTTATTATTTATTTATTCATATGCCATGGAACAACCAAGTTGTCATATTTTCTGCATTAACAAAATTTTGATTCCCTTCCTCCAGAGATGACTATGATAAAGAAGTGAAGCAAGCCAAAGAGCTTCAGCGGCGGAGACACACCACAACCCCTCGAAGACCCCGTCGACCTGACATGCAAGTGTACCATCCTCGAAGAAGACGTAAGACTGATGTGCTTTCTCTTGACTTTTGTGCTGATTGTGCACCCATTATCGGGAAGATAATGTGTGTGTGTGTGTGTGTGTGCGCTCATTGTTCAGATGGTTCAGAGCCAGGGGCCGGTGCTGATGCTGAAGAAAACGAGAGTGGATCAAGCACAGAGACTGACGCCAGTGGGACTGAACTCTTTTGGCTTGAATATGAAGCAGATTCTGGTACCATTACATCCATCCTTGTGCACAAGGTTAATGCCGATTTCTTTCTATGGTGTTTTCAGCTCTTTGGTCATTTCCTGTGTGTAATTCCTTTAAATGCCCTCTGTTTCTGAAGGAAGACAAGCCTGAGAAGGTGGTAGAACGTGTTGCAGAGAAGAACATCCTGGATGCAGCCATGCGGGCAGCTCTGAAGGTTCGAATTCGAAAGGAAATTGATAAAAGGCGAGACAAACGCTGAGCAATCAACAGATTACGACCATAAAGGAGCTCCACACAAAGAGGAGTAATGCTTCGTTTGCAGTTCTGCACTCCTCCAGAGCACTCTTGTGCATTAAGGGTATAAGAAGGATCATTTAGAGTGACTGTCAGCAGAGATCTAACATGGAGACTTGTATTCAGGCCTTTTTTTTTCGCAAGAAGGAAGAGCACAGTTTATGGCTGGGAGTTGTTTTCAGGTTTAATTGCAATTCTTGACCTTGGACAGTTGTGTTATTCTCTGATTCACATATTGAGGACACATTTAAGTTGACTGGACATTTTTAAAATTGTTACTTTTTTTTAATAGTTACATTTAGAAAGAGCAGGTACTCTTCAGCACAGAGTCCTAAAAGTGTTGTCCTCCATGTCCTGTGATTCTTGTGTTTACAAAGATTCTGTTTTGTTAAATTAAGATTTGAACTCTTTGTGCGAAGTGTTTTAAGCTGATCATCGGTCTGTCAGCAATCCTGTGTTTAAGAAATGAGGGAAATTAGTTTTGAAGTCCGAGTTTAGTAGATGTTGGGTTGGTAACTGTTCTGTAGGTTTCAGTGCTCTGATTTATTTTGGATTGTTGAGAGGCTTATTTTTGATACTGTATTATCTTTTTGAGAATGACACTTTACATATAAAATGTATAAAAGCCATGCATTGCTGTCCAGTTTTATGGTGCTGAGCACCACTTTTTTTTTCCTTATCATCTTATATGACAGAGATTCTGATTTTAAACATGAATATAATACTGGAACATAGAAAAATACGGCATCACTTTGATTTGACAAATGTTTCACATCACATTTTCAGCAGGTGGCAGCATCAGTCATATAACCACACAGACCTCTGCTGTAGTTTTCCTTCTGTTTAAATCAGTTTTTACTCTGTACTTCTGTATAAGCAGTTTAGTTTCCATAAAAAGGGCACTTTGAATTGTTCTAATATTTCCCCCTCTGAGGGGCTATGAAGAATTAGGTGGCAAGTTGCTGTACATGGAGTAGCACCTTAGGTTTGTATCCATTTCAGGATCTTTGTGCACTTCAGTCAGAGCTTCTGTCCTCTGCTTTGTCAGAAATCTCATCTCATTGGGGCTGCTTGTCCAACAATATATAGCCTCCTATACACAGGAAAAACTCTTAATTTGTAGAGTTCAGATTTCAAGTGGCAGTTTTATATTTTGCTATGCAGAGCTCTAAAATATGAACTTGAGTTTTCTGTGACAAAGCAGATGTTCATCTTGTGACCAAAAGGAGTGATTAGTTTGTGTGAAGTTGTACCTGTTCTCATATTATTTAAGCAATTGTGATTTTTGTATAACTTTTTTCCCACTATTATGTTATTTCTTTCCCCACCTTTTTACCTGGAGCAGTAGTTTATGATTTGTTTTTCTGCTTTGACTTAACCAAGCAAGCTGGAACTCGCTAGTGATGTATTTTGAAAATGCCTCAAGTCAAATTCCTGTGATTCGTAAGACCCTACCTGACAGCTACGACAGGATTCATTTTAAAACGGATGTCTATCAGTTATTCAAGAAAAAACGAGGAAAAAAAGGTCCGTCCCCCTAAAAGGCCGATAGCATGCGCATGTTAAAATGTCTGTCTCCTATCAAACTCGAAAATGAAAATGGGAAGCTCCACTTCCCTGGCTATGGAAAAATACAAAACTGACTTGACATTTAGACAGATAAACTGTTGAGCCACGCCATAGTGGGAGATTACTACATTGTTTTTATTGACGTATGAAGATATGCAAACTTCATCCTCTGATCACAGGGCGGGCCAAATATTACACAAAGCCTTGTCAAGGAGGAGTGGGCTGTGCAAATTGATTGGCTGAACCGAAACACTCCCCTTCAGGCCGTCAACGCCCTCCTCCAGCTTGCTTTCATTTCTTAAGCAGCATGTGACTGAAGGAGGGAGACACATTCCCAGGGTAGCTACTCTGCTGCTCAGCAGATTATCTAAAGTTACACAGATTTCCAGTTGGCTGAAATGGCCCAATCACAGCTCACAATTCAATACCCGACCCTTAGTGTAGCTTATCATTAAAAATTATGTAACTCAAAACCTTTTCTTCCGTACGTTAATTCTGCCTGTGAAAAGCTTTTAAGGGGTGAAATTATGCAGTTTAGCAAAGCACCAATTGGTTAGCCATTGTGGTAAAAAGCACTGGTTAGACTCTTTTCCCATCCACTGCTGTATTATTTAAAAAAAAAAAAAAAAAAAAAAAATTAAGAAAAATCCAGAAACCATAAACATACAGTTTCTATTTGCAAGAATGTGCAAGTTTGTATTGTCTTTATTTTTTACATACAGTAGATGTTCATACACTCCACTAACAAACATACTGACCCAATGTCAAAATCAGTCAGCCATTCAGCTTCTCTACTATCAGGGCCTACATCACATTGTTTGTCTTGATTTATTTACTGAAGTACTAAACACTTGAACTGAAATATTGTCAACAAGAGCACTATTGTCAAACCTAGCATCCAATATCTGACCCCTCAATGTTTGGGGAGTTTAGAGTTCTGTTTACTTTGCCGGCTAAATCATTACAGCGAGACCCTCGGGCCACATCACCTGACCATGCGTCTGAATTTCTCTTCTTTTTTTCTTGCTTTTGATGTTGTTGTAACTAAATAGAAATCCAACTTTATACCATCGTATACTATAATAAAACGCATCTTGAAATTTGTAATGAGATCAGCATTTGAGGTTTAGCATTTGGCTTGGGAACTTTTCTCAACCAAATGGAGCAGTCTCGGAGACGGATGTTATACAACAGATCAGAGAATTGAGGCTGGGTTACTTAATCTCAACGTCATAACACTTCGAAAGAACTTCCAACCACCCCCAAAAACACAATTGCACAACTTTGGAACTGACAATGACTCAGTTTGATTCACAGTTACCTTGTTATCTGCTGTACCTTTGTAACTGCACTTTGTCGGTATAAGATACTGTGAAGATAACCTGTCTTTCTAAACAGCCAAATCATGTAATACATACTGTGACAAAAAAAACGAACTGCTAGCTGACGATGCATTTTCGTTTTAAAAACAAATGTGTTACAAAAGCCTCATCTATAAATGTGTAACTAAAAAACAAAGCACTCTTGAGTTCCCTTGTGGTTTGCAAGTTCACATTTTATTTCGCCCTTTGTTAACAGTTTAAAGCTAAATTAAGGCGAACATCTTGTGCAGAAAAGTTGGAGGAGGAAGTCCAGTTTTCTGCAAAAGTACAGTAGAGCAACAGCAAACACTTACAGATATTGTATCAGCTGTCATCTAATCCTGACAGTGAATGCCAGTGACCTCAACTAAACAGCTGACCTGCCTCTGCCCTTCTCACTATGACTGTATTCCACTTGCAGCATGCTTAAGTCAACCACCAATAAAAGGCTAAAGCTTTATCAGCACGTTGCTACATAAGAAAAAAGATCTGCTTAGTGTGTGTGTGTGTGTGTGTGTGTGGTGCATTGTTCTTGAAAAACAAGCTTCCAAGCCTTTTTCCTTTAATTAGTTCTCAGTGCTTTTCAGTTGCAACAGCCTCTGTTGGTACCATGGTGCTGTTACCGTGGTGAGTCTTCTTGCCCATTCAAGGCTGTTCAAGTATGAGCTCCCCTCTACTAACATTCGGCTAAATATAGATGCTT
>NW_005187407.1:3800141-3807041 GCF_000239375.1 Pundamilia nyererei | reverse complement strand
ATGCATTTTTATTTATTTTTTTATATTTGTGCATATTGAGACCCAATGTATGTAAAAACAAAGAATCAGCAGATTTTTTTTTCTTTAACCTGATGAGAGCCACATATGAGGACATTTGTTTTAAATTTTGATAAAACAGAGGCAGTATAATGTCCTCGTAAGTGGATATCAGGCCCTTGTAGAGCAAAATTTTGTGTTTTGGTCTAGACATCCAAACGTGATTTCCACATATATGGACGCCAGGTCCTAGGAGGTTAAACAAACAAAGGGACATTTTTATGGTTTATTTGGTTGCATTTACCCTTTCTCACTTTAAACTTTAAACATTTTAAGCGGCTCAGTCTAAATTCTTTGCATACACCTGTCTCCGGAGGCAAATATTTTTCTTAACAGTTGTTTGCCATTTCCTTTTGGCAGCGAGCTGTGTGAACTGCCCGAACTTGTCCGACATTCTGGTGTGATTAGGAATGACAACAGAATCTTCTCAGACCATATTTGGCCTTTTTATTGCTTTCATTACAAAACTGTAATTAACATATTACTTTGTGTTGCATGCTAACAATGACATGTTTCACAACAGAATGCCAACAGTACAAATGACTAAAATATCACATCATAAAGTTTCAAGGGTGTTTGATAATAAAAGAAATATCTGTGCAAACCTTTCAAACTGCTAAATTGGGATCTTATGTCATTTTATCGATTTATTAATCATTACTATGATCTCATCAATTTGTTGTAAGCTTTGCTCTGGTTAACAACTTCAAATGTAGCTGAAACGGGTGCTCAACCTTTCCAAAGTGACCGATGAGTTCTGAGATGTAACTGGAAATATTATCTTCGGTTAAGAAAGGGTGGGACATGTTCCCCTTTGAAGCTCAAATCGCAGTGTTTGGAATTTGCTTCAGGGTCATTGCTCATTACTTACACAACCATGGATTTGTTTTTACATTTCAGACACATTACGATCACTTATTTGGAAGGTATCGAGCAAACCATTAGTCAGTCCATTAAGACACCGCAATGTTTTAACAGTTTTGAAGTTCAAACAAATTCACCCAAAGCATATGCAAAGAAACGGTGAAAAAATAAATAATAAATAAAAATCACACAATTGGGTAAATGCATGCTACCATCAAGTTGCATTTTGTCTGAATGGCAGGTTATAGTGTAAGGTGGATTATTTAGAACATTCAGTGCCAAACACAGATATGAGCTGTGCTCAGACTTATACTTGGTGTACAACTGGACACAAATTAGGCAAATGGACATCTGGTGTATGACAAAGGTTTACACTGTATATTCCCTTTGATATACTTATTTACTTAAAGACATGTTTGATGGTGGCAGCATTTTTTAGCCTTTTTAAAGAAGCCTTTTGTATGGACGCGTTAGTACTAATTATCATGTTAATACTGATTATCTGTTTAATCGGTACCCTTTACAGTCTCTATATAAGCACCCTAAACTTTATAAACAGATTTTTATTTATGAACTCAGCTTTTTGCCTCCAAAACAGCATGGAAATGAGACCATCTGAGGTGTCCTGTGGTGTGTGGTGCTGGTTTGTTGGTCTCTATGGATCTTGTGTTGATCCTGCAGATCCTCAAAAACAGAATATGGAGGTTTGGAGGCTCCATCAATGCCTTTGGTCCTTTCTAATGCTCTTCAAGCAATTCTTTAGCAGATTATGTGCATTTGCAGAAATCATTGGCTGGTAGGTCGTAGGGTAGGTCATAGCTCTGGAGGGATATGCTTTGTTTTGGGGACTTTGATCATTTAAAAGTAGCATAAATATGACTTGCAAGGTTTAATCATGTTTCCAGGATGAGGAAGTATAAGTGTAATATTATTATTATGTATAATGTATTTAGAGGTTGCAAATTTGTTGAGTTGAGTGCTTAATGACATTTCTTTTACTGTACTGTATTTCATGAATGGATTTTACAGTTCACCACTAATCTTAAGTGGTGAAGATGAGCAAAACAAGTTGTCTGTGTGAAAAAGCTGCAGCTCATAAAACACAACAACCAACATAACTTAATAACTTAAAAGTGAAGCTCTTCATGAGTTAATATGCCTATATATAAAAGCTTCTGGCTAGTTAGATATTTGACAATATTGCTATGCTCCTGATAATATCGCCTTTGTATAGACACAGAATGTCGATGGTTCTGTAAATGCTTTCAATCTTAAATTCTTAGTTCCTATATCTGCAGGTCTTTCCCTACTAATCTTCACCTTGTGTGTTTCCTACACTTGCAGCTACCTTTATACTATTTGGGTGTTGATTTACAATAGTTTCCCAAGTTTAGGCTTGAGTTACAGTGATTACGTGTCAGAGTACTAAATATACTGACTGAAGGGCTGGGAAATGGTCGACATGTCACAGAGCAAGCTGTTCTGCTATCAATTCAAGGTTCACTGTGACATGTGAACATCACTCTTAACCTAAATAAAGTGTGCTGAAGAATGTAGTTATGACCTGACCCTGTTTTTAAAAGAGCAAAAATGGTCTCAATGTTAGAATTTCTCTAGTTAAATCATTAACTGAACAGGCATTTTGAAAGAGCAGAAAAGTAAATGAATAAAGATTTTAAAAGTATAATCACTACACAAACCCAACCAGCTGTGTCGCAGATTTCACAATCACTGACTACTCGTCAATAAACCCAACCTTTAACTGTGGGATCTCCTGATCTTCTTGGATGTTGACTCAGTAGGTAAGAGGTCAATTACATTACACGTTCATTTTTTTCAGTGCAGTTTAGGTATTAAACTTTCCCTTTGGAAGAGGAAGCGATATGAAAACCAAAAAAAACGCAACATTGCAAACCTCTTTTATTAACTTAAGAGTTATTTCTTTATGTGTACAGGATCACTTACATTAAATAACATGCTGGAATGAATAGTCCAGCACCAAGCAATGAAACCAAAACATGGTTTTGTAATCAGTTAGTTTTGGAACTTGTTACACAAACAAGTGAAGACCGCTCCTCCCTTTTTGCCAGCCAGGTGTTGCACACACCTGGCTGGCAGGTTAGAATACATTACGTGTGTCTTATGTAACTGCCGAACATGAGCTGAACTTAACTGAAGACTTACACCACAAATTATCTTGCGCAATTTTCTTTGTTAAAGGCTAAGGCAGCAGGAGGTATGCAGTTTTTTTTTCCTCCCTTTGTCTCCAAACCACTCAACCTGAGCTGTCCATCTGGTGTATTTATTTCCAATCGTGTCCACACAGATTTCCAGCCATCTTGTAAACCTTCACTGCCATCTTTCAGCCACACATTACCGCAGACCCTGCCTGCACAGTCTTCTTCAGTTTATTGCTTTGGATGGTTGACCTCAGCTATTTAACCTCATTCATCATTATTGCCGTAACCAGATCATGACACATTATTGTCCATCTTTATTATTATACAGGTATGCATACCCAAAGTTTTTCAGTCTGTTTTGAAACAGTACAAGTGGCTTCGCTTTTATGTGACTCAGTGTGTATAAAGTCTTCGATTTTCTGTCAGAAATATGTAGAATTTAAGGAGCTATTAGCATAACGTGATGAGTGTACATGAGGTCAGTTTTGCTTGGTACAGCTCTGACTGTTAAAACTATCTTTAAATGTTTGTATTTTTCCCCCTCAAAACCATTTTGGGTGTGCCTAGTATTATCTGCCCTGCCACAACTGGTACCACATTGTTGCTTGGTAGCGTGCATGAAGGGGGGAGGGTACACAGATCAAATTACTCTTTGGAGCTTCCTCCATTCCCACTACCTACCATATAACCAAATTATCAGCTACAATTTGAGCTTAAAAAGCTCAGCCAGGGTGTTGGTTGTGCTCCAAGTCACATGAAAATAACCTGACTTTTATCTTGTTCTGACAGCTGCTAGTAACAAATCAAAAGACCGCAGTGAACATTGCTCAGGGCTGAAACTGGTCCAGTGGCTCTGAAACCCCTTTAGTTCCCCCGGTTAAGTGATGCTAGCCTTACCAGTGACCCTGACGATGAATGCCAAACAGTTAAACAAAGTGACAGAGGTAATGTGTACTGGAGACCTACATGTAGCCATTAGGATTGCAGTTTATTTATAAACCCATTCTAATTTTGTAGATTTTCAAACCAATGTTAATGATCAGCATTAATCTTGGAGGGTTTCTCCCCACCCACAACCACATTGTACTGCAATCTGAATTTTCAAGACTCCAGCACCACCTTTGGACCCCTAGCCTGAGTCAACCTGCATCACAATTCTTAAAATGTCAGTTGCGTTTTTTTTTTGTTTGTTTTTTTTTTTTACATCCCCAAATAAAGTAATAAAAATAGCACAAAGACACTTGAGAGGTGTAGTTGTTTATTACAGAGAAGGAAACTACCCAGTCCAGACATGAAGTTTAATACAGAATGAGCTACGTGTTCCTTTGGAAGTTGAACGCATGTTGGTGGTGGGGAGAAAAGCAAATGGGGAGCAGAGGAAATAGAAAAGGCACTCTTACACTTACTATAGCCAACGGGATGACCTCCGAGTAGTAAAAAAAAAAGGGACCAAAACCAAAACTTCTATCCCACACATGAGATGGACATGTAAACAAGGCTGGTTTCTCTGTACTACACCAACCAAATGTTGCCATCACAGTAACGGGGATAGGCTTGAGCCAAAAAAAATTAAATAAAATAATTGCACCAGATATTTTAAAAATGGGATTTTTGATAACTAACCTGCCTAAAAAAATAAGTTCTGCAGTCCAAAAATAAAAAAACGGTTGTAAAATAGTCATTTATAATTAGCCAGTGACACTTTCTTGCCGAAGCAGTCCAAAGCTTTTCTGTACAACACTCTGGAGCCTCAAGCCAAACACCAAAATGACCACGTCACAAGAAAGTCAAGACCTAATACCCAAGTTTGTTTAAAGCTGCCTTCTGAAATTTCGGCTTCTCTGTATCCACGCCGAGCTTCAGAGAACAAATAAATAGTGTTGAGGTTTAATTCCTAGCCAATAAGACTGTGGCAAAGAACACACCCCTCTAAGGACAAAGATGAAACAGGTTTCTCTGTAGCTACACCTGCCATCTATATACACTTGAGGGAAATGGAGTCTTTAGGTCACTTCAAAGCATACAAAAAAAAAATTAAATAAAATAATCAAGTGAAACTAGTTTTTTTTAATGACTAGTTTAAAATTGAATTTCAATGCATAAGCAATTCAATTTTTCCCATAACCTTCAAGTATAACCAAAACCTCTGCAGACCAGAGCAGTGACAGCAGCTTCTGACTTTTCTGTATTACGTCAGAAAACAGCAAAGGTCTGCAGGGGTGTCTGAGGCCTAATGCTCATTTAAGAGCTTGAATAATTAGGACTTGGCTTGCCCCTTAGCCTGCAATGCATAGCTTTTTTCTTTTTTAAAATAGTGAAAACAGCAACAACCCTTGAATTTTAAATTGTGCCATTCTAGCATCCTCCACAAGGATGAGGGGAAAAACAAGCTAACAAAAAGGATAAATGAACACTGGGGGTCAAGGAACAACCGTACCAGGCTGACAACAGGAGGAATGGAGAGAAGCTAACAATTTTAGGGGGACACAGCCAGATCACACAACTCCAAATATGCACTTGAGAGGACTTTGAAATGATTTTTCTCTTTTAGAGGTCATGCAGACTCATTAGTAGCACCAGTAAATTAAGAGGAATATCACATAAAGCCTATTATACTACCGCCATGACAGTGATACTGACGATAGTGATGAGTGTGGAATGCCAAAAATGAGGGTTGAACGCCGCTACTCAGCGCATCACAATACGAAGCGGGGGGAACCTCAAGACATGGGAGAACAGTAAGTACTACGGTGCATGAGTTCATGGAACTCATCTAGTTCTTTAAAACATCAAGTTTCTGAGGCATGCCTCCTGGGACCCAGCACGATACTGCAATCAGCAGAAAAACAGTAACAAGACAAAAGAAGGGAGGTGGAGTGAGGAAAGCGGTTAATGTGTTAAATGGTACCAATATGAGAGAAAAGGGCATTTCACCCCCGGAACCTTGGAGGCTTCTCTGTAGTATACACCAACAAGCCTGGGGGTAAAAGCTTAACAGGTTTAGTATTTGAGTTTTTTGGGGACCTCCCAAGGGAAGGAGTCTCGGCCAAAGTGGCCGTAGGCTGCGGTCCTCTGATACAAGGGTTTCTTCAGATCCAGATCCCTGGAATACATAATCAGACTCTTTAGCAGCAGTCACATCCAGTGACCTCAAATGCACACACACACAGGCATAATACTCGAATTAGCCAGTGGGGAGTGGCGACAGCGAAAAAAATAAATTAGATGGCTGGCTGGTAAAGAGAGGAACGTGAAGACTCAACACTTACCCTGCTAACCAACCACAGGACATTGCAGCTTGCAGAAACCAAACTCCTCCCATTTATAAAACCACTAACTGAGCTAAATAATCCAAATACAAGACCCCCCACTAAATAAGCTGTTTGCCCCCACTGAAGCTTAGGTGTTTAACCTAATGCAATTTGTTTATTACCCCCCCCCCTAATTAATAATCTATATATAGTTTATTTGGATATAATAAACTACAGATTGGAGAAACTAACATACAGCAATCCTCCAGGAACTGTGCTATCAGTGAGGAGGTGGCTTCAAAGGCTATACATTACCTGACGATGACTCCAGGCCGGAGATCAAAGTTCTTCTTCACGATGTCAAGTAGCTCCCTCTCACTCTTGTGGGATGTCCCATAGTGGAAGATAGAAATCGAGAGGGGGTGGGCAACTCCAATGGCATACGACACCTAATACAGCACACAGATGTGTTATATCAAGCAGGAAAACAGAAAACTTCAGGCAGGAGTCTGCTGCAGCCTTGCTCCCTGAAATAAAGACTTTGGGGG
>NW_005187407.1:3796523-3800121 GCF_000239375.1 Pundamilia nyererei | reverse complement strand
GTGTGTTTGGCTGTGTTTCCACCACAGGAAATGAACCTTTCGAAGATGGGGCTAGGGGTTTAAATTAGTCTTCAGCTGATTTAAAAAACAAAACTATCTACACCCAGCTTTTAGAGCACAGTGAAACCACAGCTACCCACAAATCCGATGAACCCCAATAGGACAAAATATATTAAAAAAAAAAAAGAAAATGTTTCTGAACATGCCGTGTGGAAACGCAGCTTCTACCACTACCACTCACCTGGACCAGCACCCTCCTGCAAAGCTCAGCTTTCACCAGGGACTTGGCCACCCAGCGTGCCGCATAAGCAGCAGAGCGATCCACCTTTGTGTAATCCTTCCCAGAGAAGGCTCCGCCACCATGGGCTCCCCAGCCTCCGTAAGTGTCTACAATGATCTTACGTCCGGTGAGGCCAGCATCTCCCTGCAATGAAGGAATCAAGGTAAACTCAAAGCTCAATAGCTCCCGATAAACAAAACACGCCATGAAAAGGTATTTACCTGTGGACCTCCAATGACAAAACGACCACTGGGCTGCAGGTGGTAGATGGTGTCATCATCCAAGTAAATGCAGGGAACAACCGCCTTGATGACCTTCTCCTTCAGAGCATCTCTCATCTCCTCCAAGCAAATATCTTCATCGTGCTGGACAGAGATGACAATAGTGTGCACACGCACTGGCAGCATGGCACCGCGGTCCTGGCGGTATTGTACAGTAACCTGTGAAAAGAAACAAAATGAGCAACTTTTTAGAACAACCCATTTTGCTAGTGAAAATTAGAAAATAAAATGATGAATACCTGTGTCTTTGAGTCTGGTCGGAGCCATGGAAGGGTGCCATTGCGGCGCAGTTCAGCCATCTTGGCATTCAGCTTGTGGGCAAGAACGATTGTGAGAGGCATGCACTCCTCAGTCTCATCAGTGGCGTATCCAAACATCAAACCCTGCAGAGTGAGACAATTATAGTTTTAAAAAGCTGTTAAAGGACAACATGTTGTATTTGTGGTTTCAGAACACTCAGGCCAATACTAACCTGATCCCCAGCTCCGATGTCCTCCTCATTGCGATCAATGTGAACACCCTGAGCAATGTCAGGAGACTGCTGCTCCAGCGCCACAAGAACATTGCACGTCTTGTAGTCAAAACCTAGGCAGAACACACAGTAGGAGTTTAAGAACAGTCCTTACAGAAAAAAAGAAGAAAAAAAAAGGGAAATAAAAATCAGTAAAGCAATGCACACCTTTGGAGGAGTCGTCATATCCAATTTGGCGGATGGTGTCACGAACAATTTTCTGGTAATCCACCGTGGCCCGTGAGGTAATCTCACCTGCCAGTAGGATCATCCCAGTCTTGGCAATGGTCTCTGCATGAGGCAATTCACATGTAGTTCAATACCCTGGTGTCAACACAGGAGTGAAGCCAAAGCAAACAAGATAGGAAATATTTACTTACCACATGCAACTTTGGCATCTGGATCCTGCTTCAGATGGGCGTCCAAAACTGCATCACTTATCTGGTCACAGATTTTGTCTGAAAAACAAAAACAATAACGTGAGTAAACGGCAACATCGATCACATCACAGGGTCTAAACGTAAAATGCCGCACGTCGGCGCAAACTGTCCCCCTTCATACTCAAGAGGAATAGACCGGAGTCTCGGCGGTCGCCATGTCAGCATGCGCACGTGTGGCGTCAAAGAGAGCCCGCGCAACTCCACGGAGACCGGAAGGCAAGCACGGTACACTTATAAATGTTTGAACCAACTACATATCGACAGACTGATAAAATGCACAGTCTATTTTCATCTTCAGGGATGAAGACGACTGTGTTAGGAGTCACCTACACAAACAGCCGCGTGCTTCATGAATAGGGACGGATGGCAGGATGAGAAAAATAAATAAACCAGTTAAAACGAATAACGATACTGTAAATAAGAAACAATTCACATGACAATGTCATCATGTCCACTATGACTATTGTGCTACATTTGCTGCCGGTGGCGGAGACACGCGACAGAATGACCTATTCACTTAAGATTAGCTAGCTTACATCAGCTAGTAGCGCGTGGTCTCGAAGCCGGCCAAGGTACAAGAAGAGGGAAAAAAGGGCCGCGATGTTGTCATTTCACTCCCTATTTGTTCATTTTAATACAGTAATAGGCTAGTTTGTGGGACAAACTATTAAAAAAAAAAAGCAAGAGATGTAGCTTATTTCATCAGCCAGAACGATAGAAGGCCGACATCTCGGGTCTTACCGGGATGTCCTTCCCCGACGGACTCCGAGGTGAACAAGAAGCAGTCCTCGTCAATGAGGGAGTTATGAAAACCATTCATCTGTCCGTTCATCATCGTTAACGGCTGCCACTGGTACGAAAACGTTAAATTACGGGGTTGGTAACGTCTTTAGTCGGTATTACTGGCACTGCCTCGGCGGTTTTCCCAGCTCTTCAAAGGACAACCCCTAATGTCTCGGTGTTCTGAGCCTCATTGCGCAGAGCAGCTGTATTTATCCTGCGAAGTCAGACGCCATGACGTAACGAGTAGGCGGACCGTACCACTGAGCCTATGAAGGGGGCGCACCAACCGAGAATGCGGTGCTGAATTTGATAGCGAACACGTGCCGAGTAGATGCTACAGTGACATGGCCGATATGCAGGTTTTTCCCTAGAAATAATAGTATAATACCTAAAGTATATGGACGTGTGAAGGTGTGGCAAGAATGATGATCTTGTAAATCCGTCCAGGTTGTCCCATCGTATGTGGTAGTTTGGTCAGGTCAGAAGCCCACCTTTAACAGCTAAAACTATTAAAGAATAATTTTTGCTCTGATCTGACTATAAAACAACTCCTTTTGAGATCATAAACTTATTTTGTTTACTCCTGAAACTGTGCGTGGAATTCCTTTTTAGGCATGGATCTATTATAGACTACCAAAGGGGAAATATGGAGTGAAGCTAAGCTGAATACGCACAAACTGTGTAAACAAAGTAGATTTTGGTGCTTTGAGCTGCCAGTGACTGAGTGAAAATTGTAAGGTGAGGAGAGGGGGAGCATTTATTTGGGTTCTAAAGTGGCACAGAGTTTGAAAATCGGTGCTTTCCACCCAAACACATCCTTCTTGAATTTATTAATGCCTTGGACTAAAAAATAATACAGCATTGTTGTCTTCCAATACAAATATCAAAACTCAAATTGAATTCTCAAGTTACAGGCCACAAATTGAGCACCAAGGATTAACCGGCTGGGGATGAGCTCGCATGTATGCTGGACTAATAAAAATTCCGGTTAGACAACAAATAGAAAGCATTGTAAATAGTCGGATTTAAGGTATTGTTTGTTTTGTATAATTCCATGCAGCTCCCATTGAGTGCCATATTTTAGTTTTTAAGTATTCGATCATAGGCTTAAGTGTACTGGATGAGAAGTGGGTTTCCTGGAAACAATTATTAGTTTGGTATAAACCAGCAGTGGCGTAATTAATCTGATAAGTTGCATTAGTTTTGCTATCGTGGGTACATCAGAACATTCGCTTCCCTGGTGACACAGCCAGAATAACCTGGAAATGCATTTCCACCAATGAAAATTGGACTATTGGGGGGG
>NW_005187407.1:3741004-3796492 GCF_000239375.1 Pundamilia nyererei | reverse complement strand
AACAGATGCTGTGGATATTATATCTAAACACAACTTGATTATATTAGAATAAAAATGCTCCTCTCTCTCTCTCATGCTCCAGGGCCTGTTATTTAATATAATCAACATCTATGTTTTGTGAGAATGTACCTTTGTTAGTCCCAGATGGATTTAGTTATTATCTCTAAAACTTAGTACTTAAACAAAAGCAAAGAAGTCACAACATAAAACAAAACAGAGAATAAGATTTACAAGATTTCATTCCACTTTAGGAGACCAGAGTCTATCTATCTTTAGTTTGGGAACATTGTATTTCTTCACAGGAACACATAGATCTTTGTTTTTTACCCACAAAAGATAAGTTTATCACAAATCTGATATGCATGTAGAAGCTGACAAAACACTTACATAATATCTTAGTGAACCACTTGTTTGCTGAGACATCTTGCATAAATCTATTCTGCATGTCATTGTGAATATTGACATTCTGCATCCATTTCTATTTTTTTCATTAGATTTTACAGTGACATAACAGTCACAGTGACATAGCGTTTACAGGGGTTTAGACCACACCCACCCCCCCACAGTGCCTTTTGAATCAGAGGATTTTCATTGTGAATTTATTAGCTTGGTCAGTATTGCCTTGTATAGTGACACTAAACCAAGCAAATCAGTCCCTGACAGTGTTGCATCAGTGCACTCATCATGAATGTGCAGGGTGGACAGTTTCCTTTCACAGGGCAAAAGTATGATGCAAGATGTACCTGCTGTTGCTTTCTGCACAATGTGTTTGTTGCCGACCATTTTAGACTTCAGAAAATCTAAAATAGCAAACAATAGCAAATCAATAAGTTTTGATTTCTTTTCATTAGATTAATAATGGACTAAAGGTCCCCTTCACTGCTTGTTATCTTTGAAATAAATGTAGCTCGGTAGTGCCGCTACTCTATTTACCTTTATAATGACACCCCAAAGGAGATATGAATATGCAGTAATTTGTGCAAAGGATTTCACAATGTAGACTCTGTTTCTTGTCATTTCTTTGCAAAAGCCCAGAGCCATGCATGGTTTTTGTGAGATTATAATATTATTTTATGCCATGTTAGACCCCTAATTGAAGATTGTGAATTATTATGTAGTTTTAGTTTGCATTATTCTCCTGAATTAGAAGAAGGTGATAACTAGTGCATTTGTTAAACTGATTTGCATTACATTAGACTGCTGATTTATTGTGAATGAATGATATTGTTATATGATGCATTATACTGCTGAGTTATAAGAAATACTGTTCGCAGAAAGTCATCGCCGAGTAGAAGAGAACAGAACATACTGGAGTTTTCTGCCCCATCTCAGCAGGAGCAGATAAACAGGGAGCCAAGGTCGTAGCTTAGGTGCTGAGTGAGAGAAAGCATGTGAATGTTCAGGCTTTTATGATTAGGTGGGGGCCACTAGAGGCTATAAGAGTTTGATCAATGCTCCACCATTTTGAGATCTGATGCTGTCTGCGTACGGTGTCCATCTCCCACGCGTGTGATCATTAAAATCATTGTTTGACTCAACCCGGCCGGACCAGTGTTGTTATTGTGGTTTTTCCTCTTGTATCCATCCCCAATATTTGAATCCGTAACATTTTCTTTATGTTTTGCTAGTAAAATGGGAAAGAAATATAGTTTTCAGTGTATGGTTAAGCTTGTTAAACTTGTGCAAGCATACATAACAACATAAGGCAAAAACAGAGTTCGTACAATTCCAGTGGGCTTAAAAGTCAATATTTGGTATGAGCACATTTATTTTCCAGCACAGCATGAAATCTCTTAGGAAATTCTCTTGTAATTTCTTTAAGTAGCCTTCAAGAATAGTTCTCCAGGTTTCTTGAAGGACATTCAATGCACTTCTTTGTTGGGTGCCTTTTGTTCTATTCTCTGGGGAGGTCCAATCCATGACTGATTGTGTGCCATTGTGTCGTGTTCTATCCAAGTATGCTTTTGCTACACTGGCAGTGTGTTTGGGATAATTGTCACACTGAATAATTAAGCCATTGCAAATCAGTTGCTTTCCAGATGGTACTGCATGTTGGATACGATACTTATCTTTATAATTCAATCAATTTGAATACGATCCAAATGCCACTGTCTGAAATGTAGCTCCAAACCATGCAGCCTCCACTATGTTTTACATGTGGGTGTAGACATGTCTTGTTTCCCTTCCTTAAGAACGACATTGAGAAACAGTCACCAGAGACCATTTCTAAGGAGTCTGCAGCAAACATGGTTCCATTGAAGGGTCATTTGCATCTCTCGGATCTTGTGTCTTCCTGTTTCTTAACAGCATGACTTTCATTTCACGCAAATAGTTTTTTGGACCTGCGTCTTCTGCCTTTCTCCTCCATCTATCCAGTTTCCTCATATTTTTTTCAGGACACACTGCACACCATGCTACAGAAAAATACTATTTTATGCCTGTTAAACTGTGGTCTTTGGGATTTTTTGGGAAGAAAAATATATGTTTTTGGAAAAGGTTCCTAACAGAGTCTCTAAAGATGCAATTTTAAATTGTTTCTCATCTGTTACGTGTGGACACAACACTGGTTAATTCCTTGAGTAAGGTCCCTTTAAAAAAAGAAAAAGAAAAAAAAGACTCATAAGGCAGTATTAGGTGGCTCAAATGAAAATACATTCTTCTGAAAATGGTCAAGATAAAGTCTGGACTGAAAAGGAGTGAAAAAGCAACCATTGTCGTAGGAGAAAAAAAAAGCAGGTACTTTATGCATGGTGCTGTACTTTGGTACATTACTGTGTTACTGCATTTTATAATGTATTTTGCAAGTTAACTCACTGTTTTTTGTCTGCATCATTCTCTGTGTTCTCGCCCATGGACACAGTTTTCAGAAAAAACAAAAACAAACACCTTTCATTCAAACTAATTAACCTGAACGATAAAACATGATAAGATAGTTACACATTTTTTAATACAATGATATTAAATATGAAACAATTAAAGAAACAGACAGACAACTTGAAAGGGAGAATATTATTTCTTTGGACAGTATTGCACTAGTTTCCTGGTTGGAGGACAAAGCAAGCAACCCTTTAACAAACTTCCTGCTTCTGTGATTAGACGATCAGAGATAAACCATCATCCTAGGCTAACACAGGATCACACAGGCTTGCTGTATTGTTGTAGTTTCGTTCACAATTATACGAACACCTGTACACTTAACAATCTACACGTCTGACAGTGAAAGCAGAATTTGATATGAAATTACTAATATGTGAAGTGGAGAAATCATCATTTGTCAAAAAAATAAAAATAATTATTATCAATATTCTGTAATATTGTTTCAGTAGAAATAACGCTCCCTTGCTGGCCAGCAGAATTTAGGCTCATTTTACAGTTAAATAAGAAAATAAATACAGAATTTCAGTAAAATAATCTTTGCGGCATAGATTGTCTCCTATTTGATCATTTCTACCATACTTCATATTTATCCTTCACATATATTTTCTTCTATTGTTGCCACATAAATTACAAAATAATAACATTCTGTAGACAGTTTTCATTAATATTTCACAATACATAGTCACTGGCATTGACTGCAATACAGAACATGATCATCTACTATCTAAAATGTGAGACTTGTCTTTACACGTTATTTCCAATAAAGGTCCAATAGATTTCTTTCCCATTTTAAAACCAAAGAATTACATTTAAATACAATGAAGTGTTTCAAACAGCTCCAGATTTCAGCATGTATAACTACTCAGCAGTTTATCACCTAACACATACACTTAAGTAATTTTTTTTTACTGCCCTTACCAAGTTTTTCTAACAATTTTCACGGCCACTATTATGACAAGGGAAGTCAAAAACAGCACTTTACGGCACAAAAACCACAGTACTGGAATGTACAGTATGTCCACAGCAGCAAACCATGCAGACAGACCCCATTCACTGCCTCAGCCACACACACACACACACACACACACACACACACACACACACACACACACACACACACACACACAGAGTTACAGCTACAGTAGTATACACTGTCCTATGCTAAGTGCTTAACAGTATAAAGTGTCTAATAGGTCACACAGTAGCAATCTAACACAACTATTTTGACTACTGTCACTGTCAGCTAATCACCTGGATCATTAAGGGTGGATCTGAGCAAGAGAGAAAACAAGCATCAAATTAAAGTGAAAGTAAAGTATCTGATAGGACCACTCCACTTCTTTAATAAAGAAAATAAATGAACATGATATTTCACAAAAGTGAAGCAAGTCATTTTTTGTATTATACTACCTACAGCAGCGGTCCCCAACCCCCGGGCCTCGGACCGGTACCGGTCCGTGAGTCGTTTGGTACCGGGGGGCGAGAGTTGAGGCTCAGGTGTGAAATGTATAGTTTTCAGGGTTTTTATCGGTTTTCAGCGTTATTTTGTTATCGTTTTTATCGTTTACTCGGTTTTCCTGGGTCTTTTCACGTCTGTTATGAATAAATTTTCTTTTTTTCGGTACCGGTACTAGTTTTATTTTGTTGTATTTATCCGCAAGACTTTAATGGCCGGTCCACGAAAATATTGTTGGGCGTAAACCGGTCCGTGGCGCAAATAAGGTTGGGAACCGCTGACCTACAGTACAATACAAGTCCCTATGGTGGCTCTACACAGTAGAGTTCCTGCTCACATTTTTATGAGATATCCAGATGAGAAATGTATTGATTTTGGGTTTAAACACCATGCGAAAAATAAATTAAATAAAAGATCCATGTTGTTATTCATGTTGTTAATTTGCTTAAAAATTAACAGCTGTTTGCTGTGAGCAAAAGCAGTGCGGCTCATTAACTCACACCAAGCATTGTGTGTAAAAAGCAATTCATGGTGAGTCAGGTATTGCTGTAGGCGTTGCCACAGTTGGTCCAGCAGTAAGTGGCCAGCAATCAATCAGCTAGTTTTTGTAAGACAGCTATGCTGTGTCAGCTGACAGCTAGCCTCCCACACCCATCACATACGCACTGCGTGGACATGGCGGCCTATTTAAACGTCCTTACACTCGCGTTCACTCTACACTGGTGTGTGTTGTTCTGACGCCGTGACTAGTGTCCGAGTCCCCTGAATTACAGCCTCCGCGTACTTTGGCTCTGCTCAGCTTTTATGCACCCTCGAGGGAATTTATTCCCACTGGTGGATCATTTGAAATGCTCCCTGGATATTTTGTAGTATAATGTGTGCTAGGTTAGAACCACATCACCAAGTCAAACTGTATGCTGCACATCTGTCTCCGATTGCAGAAACTAATAATGTGACTGTTTCCAGAGCTGGTGATGACTTTATGGATTGTTTTTTAATTAAATCTTATCTGTATGATAGGATTTGTTCTATAATGGATCCATTACTACAGCAAACATTGAGTGAATTATGTGGAATATCTGTGTCGAGTATAAGTTATAATCCAAATATCGTATATGTAGTGAGCTGACATGACTGCTAGGAACATCAAAGCACTGTCGAAAAACAGTAAAGATGGTTCCTATGAAGTATTAAGTGAGCAAAAATCCTTGAGTAGTTTCTCATGAAAGGTGTCAGCTCCCTGTGCTGACCACACCTGAGAACGGACGAAGAGAGAAGAAACACAGCAGAGAGTGAAGGGTTTACAAATAAAAGACATGCATGTGCACAGCTTACTGAAACAACCCAAGGCAAAGTAAGCCTCCTGGACAAACCAGATGGCTATTCCTGAAAAGGATGGCATCGGAAACTGTAAATTTTCTCTACAGAAACTTTACAGTGAGGTGGATGCATGACTTTAAAGACACAACAGGTTTTTAATGTGAGCTGTAAACACAACCGGGCTCACACTCCTGGATCCTGTGAGTTTTTCTCTTGCTCCTCAGGACCAAACAGCTGGCTGCTACTGCCCTCTGTTGGGCCTCTAATGGACTTGCACTCTGTCTCTGCAGTGGTGCTTGATGGAGGAGCCTTGGTGACATCAACCTCTTTCATTTTGACCTGGTGAGGACTGCCGGAGCGGCTGCGGCTTCGGCTGCCGCTGCGATGGCCGCGGTGCTTGCTCTTACGTGGGCTAGGACTGCGGGACCTCATCTTCATGACAACAGTGCTGTCATCTTCTGAAGTGACATCAGAGCTGTCTGAAGAGCTCGTGTCATCGCCTGAGGTGGGAAGCAGGATCTGAAGACAGATGGAAAAGAGTGTAAGTAAAAGTGGAAAACGTGAAATAAAAAGAGTACAGATGCAGATGAGAACACCAAAGGAAAGAGCATTTGGCTGTTTTCACGTCAAACAAGCAGTGGGTTGCAATTACCTGAAATGGCTCTGTTACACCCACAATGCTGCTCATGTTGTTGCTATAGTAACCCAAGATAAAGTCTCCTGAGCCTTTAGGCAATTCCTCCTCAGTAAAGGTTACCTGGAAATCAGTCGATAAGACGTTCATTAAATGTGAAAGAAAATTATCCTTGTATTGAAGCCTACGTGCATCCAGATTACCTGATGTTCCTGTCGAAGAAAATCTGCTTCCTCCTGCTTGGCCCACACATATCCCACATAGTCTTTGTAGTGTTTGAAACCCACCTATGGGAGAAGTCAGTAAAATCAGTAATACACAGGATTACTTGTCATGCTCAACCTACTTGTTGTAGTATTAATTTCACGTATTGGTTTGTTACCTTGAAAAGTCCAATCCAGTCCCAAGAACTGCGAGAGTAGTTGGGGGCCAGTTTGAATATCACTGTGGCATCAGCAACACTGTTCCACTCATCCTCCACTATGATTGTGACCAGGGGAAGATCCACCTTGTATGGGAACTACAAAGACACTTATCATAGTTATTTAATACCAAAGTGCTGTGAGGTTTCCACGATGTCCTAAAGGATAACGAGAGCAGAGGATCGACCTCATCTAAAATGTCAGTCATGTGCCTGTCAGCGGAGGCTAAAAAAACTCTTCTGATATCCTGGACCTCCACAGCATTGCAACATAAGCCTGTTATATTTCTGTTTCTTAAGACAGATTAAACAAACAGCAGATTTGGGCACTTGTGAGATGAAATTCTCCCTGTAAAAGCTCCACTTTAGCACATTTATGTATTGTGAGGAGAAATCTGTACCACCGGGATGAAAGTCTACAGAAGTACAGACAGTTCTATTTATATCACTCGGAAAAGGTCAATAATGGTGTAATCGAGTAGGTGAAGGACAGCAAAATCAATATGAAAGCAAAGGTAAGACCTAATGTTAGTTATTTACAATCACTTGTTTAAGGGTAGTCAGGCAAGTAGGGCACAGCTGACGAGACAGTCATCTTTTGAGTCTAATCAAAACCTGTGTGTAACATCAGTTTAAAATAACCACCAACGGGAATCTGATTTGTTGTGAAGTAGGATGAATTGGTTTGATTTGGTCAATGCGATTTTATAGTAAGGTTTAAAGAACTATGTTCAATGTGACAGTCTATACTTTGCTAGTAGCTATGAACACAGAGCGGTTAGCTGCTGTTAGTTTAACAGCTATCTGGCATTTGTCTACACAAACCTGTTGAAAATAACTGTCAGAGCAGAGGAAAGCCCTGTTTAGCCCTCCAGGTGACACAGATATATGAATTTTCCATCCATCCATCCATCCATTCGCTTCCACTTATCCTTTTCAGGGTCGCGGGGGGCGCTGGAGCCTATCCCAGCTGTCATAGGGCGAGAGGCAGGGTACACCCTGGACAGGTCGCCAGTCTGTCGCAGGGCTAACACACAGGGACAGACAACCATTCATACTCACATTCACTCGCACATTCAAACCTAGTGGCAATTTGGATTATCCAATTAACCTATCCCCACAAGCTGCATGTCTTTGGACGGTGGGAGGAAGCCGGAGTACCCGGAGGGAACCCACACAAACACGGGGAGAACATGCAAACTCCACACAGAAAGACCCCGGCCTGATGTTGGAATTGAACTCGGGACCTTCTTGCTGTGCGGCAACAGTGCTAACCACCGTGCCACCGTTCTGCCTATATGAATTTTATTTATCAAAAATAGTATGGTATCAAAAGCCCGCTCCAAATTCATTTAGCATGTGTATATATTCTTTAAATATTTTCTTTATTTCATTGTCTGACTTTATCATAAATATGCTACATTTCTAGCCAAACTACTCTGATTAGCAATAGAATATGTATTTATTGTATTATCAACTACAGACTAATTTCAAAGATGCAAAGGCCTAATACTGCTCACAATCATCCTCATAACGTACCCTCGGATCCTAAAACAACCATGACCTGGATGACTGAGAGCCTGCACAGACATACCCTAGTGTTTCTCACCTGAAGAGTAAAGATGGAAGAAACTGGTTTGTGGTCACTGACGGTGAATTCCATGTGACTTCGATAGTTGTGCTGCGTCACTTTGGCGCCACTCGTTAGCCCTGAAATGGAGCCACGCTTCCCTGCACCAGCAGGTGCCGTGGCTCTCAGACGCCACAGGATCCGGTCAGTCCAAGCTGGTTTACGTTTCTTCCCACTGGGAAGTTTCCAGAAACAAAAAGATGGGGCGTGGCAAAAATAAAGAAATAAATGACGCCATGTTTGAAACCACTAGATCGAGGATAAAATACGAACTGTAAGGATTCATTTAAGCCAGCAAGAGCCTTTCAGAGGATGTGTGTTAAAGGTATCTGGTTAGTGGCCTAGAATTCATAAAAGCACCCCCGGCATCACCAACCTTGTGTCGTATGTATTTGTTCCAACATCAAACTTGTAGGTAGGAGGGAATTTCAGCGGTCCCTCCTGGAATCCCTCTAACACTGTCTCGCTGTCTTTGGCCATGTTTAGCTGTAAATCATAGTACCAATCAGAAGACGTCACATACCTTCAACAATTACTGACGCTGCTCATGGGAATAGTGTGTTTCTGTATCACCCTCTAGTGGCATTCCCTACACACTGCACCACTTCCTGACTAACATCATTTCAGCTTTCGTCTCATAAAATAAAGAACTTCTCTATATAGTTTTACATTGATTTCAGGCTGAATGCACTGAAATAATAATAAGAAAAATAAATATGGATAGAATTTCAATATACACACTCCTCAGTTGCTATGAGATGAGAACTTTTAGTGCTTCTGAGGAAGGCCACATGCAGATGAGCTGAGGTACAATAATTGCATACATATAAACGTTTGGTTTTACCTGATCCTTTTCCCATAATATTGAAAACTTGTTGTTATCAATGGCTGATTTGACCACCTGCATCTCCAGGTCATCGATGCGGAAATTAAGATCCCCGAACCAAAACACCACACTGAAAAAAAAAAGGAGTCATTCTGTAAATTCAAACAAATGTGACGCTTTAAGTTACCTCAATGACTGTGTAATTATTTCCCTCAGAAACCACCAGCATGGAAAAACAACACTAGGTTGATCTTACAGATACATACAGCATATAGAGAGGAAAAAAATGAGGATGGAGATGAAGGTTATATTCAGAGAAAACAGTTTCCTGGGCAAGACCTAAAAATTTATGAGAGAAAAAAAAAAGAGTAGATTTTTTTTTAGGTTATAAAATCATAAATTTACAAGAAAAGATTCAGAAAGATAGTTCCTAAGGTACTAGATTGCTTTACTTTGCGAGAAACTCAATATTACCACTCATCATATCACAGATGCCACAGCTTCGCATTGACAGTGGGAAACCTCATCAAATTATAGCCCACTTTGCAATCAAATTTTACAGCATAACATACTGTTACGTTGAAAAGATGGAGTTCTGGCAGTTTGCAGGTCTGGATCATTCGAGTGTATGCTAACACAATGCCACAATCTTCCCAGGAGTGGATGTCCCAGCAAACTGACCCCAACATCAGACTGTGCAACGCTCAGAGAAAATGCAGAAAACCCAAAAGCTACACCTGAGACTCTCCCAGGCCTCAGTCAACATGTTAAATGATAAATTTCTTGACAATTTCTGTAATAATTTCCTTTGGACAGACAAGACCAAAGTGCAGATGTTTGGCATTAAAGCACAGCACAGTTTTGCAACCCAGGCATCTTCTAGTCACTTAATCGAACATGAACTCCTCCGTATACCAAGGTATTCTAAAGTCAAATGTGAGGCCATCTGTCTGACAGCTAAAGATTGGCCCCAATTGGGTCATGAAACAGGACAATGAATTGAAGTGCAGCAATAAAATCTACTTTAATGGCCCAGTCAAAGTCCAGACTTCAACCAGATTGAAATGCTGTGAGAGGACCTTAAGAGATCTGTGCATAAATGAATGCCTGCAAACCTCAATGAACTGATGCAACGATGTTAAGAAAACCAAACCAAAGTTCTTCCACAATGACGAGAGAGACGGATAAAGTCATACAAACAAATATGGTTTCATCTTATTCTTGCTAAAGGTGATTCTACAAGCTAGTGAATGATGTGGTGTGCTTAGTCACAGGACTGCAGAGAGTCCTGTGAAAACTTTACATACGATTGTAACCTACAATCACCACATAATCATAAGCATTTAGACTTCCAGGAGAAAATGCTGAGAATGTGTCTGCTGAGAAGAAAACATGCTGGTTTGGAGGAGGTAAGGTGCAAAAGGAGCTACAATGCAACTGACAGACGCAGAGATATTTCTCATTAGCTCATCCATAATGTTGAATCCTGCCTTTTCAAAGTCAAACTCTGGGGTTCTGCAACTGTTTCAGCCTTAATGGACCGACGTGAGAGAGCGAATAAGTAGCGTCTGACTTTTGGTCATAGCTTATACATTAACCTAAAGTTTCTGTGTTTCTGTGAACTGACATACTCATGGTCAAGAACCCCAGTGGCAGCCTGGCCCTCAAACTGCTGCTGCTGCAGGATGCTCTCAAAGTCCTCCATCCGCTGATCTGAGTTTTCCATGTGAGCCGGGAGGTGGCAGTTGAGAAAGCAGATGGTGTGACCGTACACTGACATGCGGGCACTCACTCCACCTTTATTCCCCTGTAGCAAGGAGCAAGCAGAAGAGAAGTTAAGTGGAAACAAATGAATTCAATGTATGTTATTAGTGATTAAAAAGCCAATAAAAACAGTAATTAGCATGCTACGATTTTCCGCTGTATTATATGTGTCTCAGCCACAAACAGGAAGTTCACTCATTAAGGAATACCGAGGGACAATATCAATATTTAATGATAACAGCAGAGAGCACAAAGGTGGGGTCAAGATGAGTCGGCACACAACTTCCCACTGTTCTGACCCACAACAACACCAAAGATGGTGCGTTATAAAACCCACAGTACACGTCGATGTCATTTGAGTTTATAAAATGAGAATTTTACTTTTGAAAAAAGTGTGCGTAGAAATGCTGCAACTAACCTCCTTTCTAAATAAAACTGTGCTTGTTGACAAAACTGCTGTAAAGCAGTTGCTTTTTGGTAAAAATATATTTTACTTTTCAAGCTTAAGACACATTAAAAAATTATTAGATTGGAATATCACTCCAGTCAGCAGTTTGCCTTTGGTTCATTTTTTTTATGCTTGACTTTTCCAAATGTTAATAACAGCTTGCTGCAAGATACCAGCATCTATCTCTTTATTTACATAAAACTGGATGAAGCCACGTTTGACTAACAAAGTGCAAGAGCTGATGTGCAGATATTTGGTGTGTCCCATTTCTATATGAGGGTACGTGGGAAAGAGATACCAGCCTAAAAATAAAACCAAGATATAGTCCACTTCTCTGTAGTGCTTTGTTTTTACGTGGGAAGTTTCCATAATGCAGTGCTGGTCACAACAAAATGTCAGTAGCCAGCTCACCCAGTAACCCCCCAGGCCTGTGCGAGTGGTCTCAGTCTGGACTCCACGCAGGAATGGCAAATGGAAATATTTGGCAAAAACCAGCAGTAACACTCCCTGCATCCGCTGGGATGTAACCTAGAGAAGAGAAAGCCATGAAGAATTAGACGGGATAATGTAAATAGACAGCAGAGTTATGAGGACACGCTTTGCATAATTCGCTAAGGAGAGCAGCTGTAAAGTTCACTTGCACATCAGGCTTACAACATGAATATAAAATCTCCTGGCATCCCTCGCACTCGTCCTCTTTTTACCGACTTGCATTTCCATTTTGGCCTGCAGGAGCATGTGGTCTAGTTCAACAGCTACTTCACATGAAGCCCCGGGCAGCTTTTGCCACAGCATCTACACTTACTGAGGTTAAAAAAACCACTAAAACCTTTGATATTTGCCCCTTACCTTTCTCAAAGCCCTTCAACATCCCACCAAGCGTTTCATGATAATATGCAGGATTTGACATTAGTGCACCTCTGGTGCTATTTTTGTTCAGTACAAGACAGTGAGGAATGTTACATGCCATTTACACGAGATGTCAACCCTTCCCATGTCCATGCCTCCTCCCCGCTGCCTTCTCCAGTTGTCCACACATCCCAACCCCCATCCACAGTCTGAAGAAGCACAATCACACCCAGTCTAAATGCCCGCGGGTGGAAATGGAGGCATACATCTCCGCGTGACAGGAGATCCTCTTGCTTGCACACTAACTGGCTGTTGCATAATGGATTCTAGTGAACCGTAAAGTGGACCAACTTCTTTTTTTTGTCATTTGTGTGAGGACACATAACGATTGGGTCTGCGTGCACTTGGGTAAAGTCTGAGGAGAGGGTACCTTGGCCTGCATACACTGTGGATGAACATAAATTCCCATCATCATAATTAAACAAAGAAAAACAAAACAAAACAGAAATCTGCTGAAGGCTGCCAAGCCACATTTTGACCAAGCACAGAAAAGACATTAAAGCCCAAAGACAAATGTGTGAGAGACGGAGACAGAGCGGGGCCATGAGTCCAGCAGCGTATGTTTGACCTTGTACAGCACAAACATGACTAAAGAAATGAGCTGTGAGTGTGATGCTATTTGGAAAACGTTTAGTGCATTCTTTATCATCTCTAACAGAGATGGACACAGAAACACAGAAAAGAGAAGTCTTGCATTTAGTGGATTAAACCACGTTGCAATCAGAAAGGCCAGACTGCCTTTGCTATTCAGAGCACTTAAATTGTAGCTTACTTGTACAGGAACTATGGTGAACATCAGCAGAAACCGTGCAGTGAATGGCCCGAAAAAATGTGTTGGAAGCTGCACTGCACAAGAAAAGGCTTCCTTGAACAGTCAGTTTGAACCCAACAATGAGTCACAGCGAGCAGAGTATCTCAAGGCAGAAAGTATAGATGGTGTGTCTCGTTACTACGTTTCTTTTGTCATGACTAAACATCTTCCTACTGCCACAACCGTGCATCTCACTTTACTTGTTAGCCTGACAACCCCCACGACCTGTTCACGGCATTGATTTCTACTAGAAACTCAAAAAAGGTCACATCGCGATGATCGTTAACAAGGTTTAAACTAACGTAGCAGGACTGCGAGACAGCCAGAGGACAGCATCAGTCACACTGTCAGAGGCCCATCAACACTGACAACAACGAGATCCAAAAATAAAACAGCACCCTGGGAGACGTTTGTCTAGCTCTTTCAACTCGACAGCTGATTCACGCGGCCTGGCTCACCATGCCAACTGAGCCGAGCATTGTTGCAGACGCAGCCAGACAAACACCGACCACAGCGTTTAAACACAAACAATACAAATGAAATCAAAAGGTCTGATTTTTTTATCTGACAATAATGTTTTTATTCCTTTAATGTCGTATTTGATTTTGAAACAATATTCAATATATACTAGAAATATGTGCATAACACTTATTCCACATAAGAATCCCCTTTCTTGACTTTTGTTTTCCTATCAAAACAGTAGTTGACTATGCTTAATCTTTACAGCATCATTATATCTCATCTATGAGCTATAATAGTAGTACCTTTTATTTTGTGGTGAATACCAGGAACAGGAGTTAAAAAAAAATAAAGGTGGAAATACTGCAAAAGGAGCTTCAGGAGACTGAGGACAAGCCGCTAAATAAAGCGACCAGTGGAAATAAAAGTGGGCTGAACTTACTGAAGATCAGAGGGGATGACGAGCCTCTCTCTCTTTTTTTCCTGCTGCTGGGTAATTTCTTCTCATCATCAAAGACACTATCTTTTTCATCATAAACTGTGGATTTGCATTACTCTTATCTCTGGATTTTATGGACTTATGGACTTTATGGACTACATGGAATTTTTTCTACTTGTACTCAGACTGACTTATCTATGTGAGCTACGCTGTCTATAAGGAGAGACTGAAGAGCGTGCGCTGGTGTGTGGGACTGTGTGTATGAGCGTACTGGAATGAAATATGATGGAAAATTAATTTAATAAAACGAATCGGTATTTTCGTAACTCCTTGTAACACATGAAACCTACTGGAGATCTTAAGATAGTATTTATCCCCATCTTCTATATTAGTACACCTACAATTGGTATATGTAGCTATAGACAGAGAAAGAGGGGCACAGGTCTGAAGGTTCAAAAAGGGAGACCGACAGTCAGTAAGAGCTCGACATTAGCAGCCTGGCAGACAGGATAAGATAACAGATTCGCTGACATTACACGCTTCTAGCAAATTATCACCCCATCCGTTGCTCAGGGAACAAAATGAGCTGAGAGAGTAAGAAGCGGCAAGCTCGTCAGGAATCCCACGATACATCTAAGTTGTTGAGCACTTCACCATAAGAGTGTGCATATGTGTTTACAACAGAAGCCATTACTGACCAGCACATAACCAAAGGGGCTGAGTCTCTCCATGCAGACTTCGCTCCACTGGTCTGTGAAGAGGGCGTCTTTCAGTCTTTTGTTAATCATTGAGTTTACTTCCTGCAGCCTTGAAGAAAAACAAAAAAAGACACAGAGCAGGGTAAAAGGGTCAAGAGCAGACAGACAAGGAAAAGGAGCTAATGAGAGCGTGCTTTGATAATGTAATCAAAGCACTTTTGTTTTTTCCATAAGGAGAGAGAGACATTCAAATCTGGGCCTGACTGCTCATTAGATGCATTGTATTGCAGCGCTGACGTGCATATAAACAGGCCAATCGGCTTTAATGCTGAACAAATGAGATAGTCGAGGCAAAACACTCACCCGATGATGTACATGTCTGTGTTTCCGTCACCCACATTCAGCCCGAGCAGAGAAGTGATGTCATCGGGTGGTGTGGCTGAACCCACATTCCAAGTGACGATGTGCAGCCTGTTGGAAAAGGGCGCTATATAAAAAACTCTTGCAAGCACTCATCTCCTGCTCACCTGTATCGCAACCTGCAGACAAACCTACAGTGAATGCAACAGCAGATCACCTCGACAATAATGCTTTCAGTCGATGTTTCACTACAATGCAAAGCCTTGACTGTCTTTCAACATTATGTGACATCGTCTACAAATCACTTAAACAGAACAGGCTTATTTTAGCTTCACATAGTCACTCATTTTGATTCATACTCAGGAAAACTTTACTAAATTACTTAAAAAATATCAAATTAAAATAAATGGCACTGAAAGCCAGCCGCAACAGACAAACTGATAATATTGTTTCCCAGCACCTGGGCCAGTCAAAGACATGCATACAAAGTAAATAAAACCTAAGTCACTCATATAAATGTAAATGTGAGGACATGTTTGTCTTTGTAGCTCTAATTGGCTCTTTAAAAGACTAGAGACCTCCAGGGTAAACCCTGCCTCTCAGCCAGAGTGTACACTGGGCCTGGATCCAGTTACATGCAATACTGAGAAAATGGATTTTAATGGAGTATAACATGCCTTGATCCTAAAGTTTCTACTTTATATGCCAAACAAATCCAAGGGTGTAAGATGTGGTGAGGATACTGTCACCTCTCTTCATCCTAAATAAAGGACACGTCTCATAATCTGATACTATACTTTAAACATCAAAACTTTTAAGCATACCAATAAGTATGAAACCTCTTCCTAATGCAGGGGGGCTAATTGCTTTTTACAGTGCTCAGCATCTAATAGTGTTATCATTAAATTAATCTTCATTGAACTTCTTATCATTAGCTTAATTTTTGTGCTTCTATAAAAAACGATCCCCTGAGGATCCACTAATCAGTGTTACTACAACCTTCATATTTGGTGTTACGGCTCTGCTGCTATCCCTCTGAAGCCACAGCAGCAGTACAACCAGCAAGTAAGAACAGCCCAGGCATCAACAACAACAATTATTGAGCCTGACACAGCAAGAAAGGTGCAGTGGGGTGGAGGTGGGTTGCCAAGGGGCTTGTAGATGCGCAGCAACTGTGACTAGGCCAAAGCAACTTCAATAACATGGTTTCACTTCGTAAATGGGTTATTATGTAATTTATAAAAACATGAAATGTCTATAATGAAACTTTTCAATATTCAGGCCATTATTCCCAAATTTTTACGCACAGAAACAATGATAATAAAAATACAGTGACATCATTCTGCAAAAACTTGCCACACTTTTGCCTCATGTTTACTATGATCGCAACCTTCCAGTGTCACTATCAATGAATATAAATAAATGTGATGTGTGCCACAGTTAATCTGTCTCAGCTGTCTGGGCAGGACAGGGCCTGCCGAGGCATGCTCAGACACACACACACACACAGGAAACTTGCCTGAAGTCTTCCACAGTCTGCGCCTGAGTGTCAGCTGTACCTGCCACAGAGAGAGCTCTCTGTGCATGAGGGTTCAGGTGATGAGGCACATGCCTGCTGGCAGATGGGTGGGGCACGGAGGCAGCTCTTACTGGGTGGTGGCCTGGACCTTTAGGACCAGCCTTAATGCCGGGCCCAGTATACTCTTCTGAGAGCTTGACTGCTGAAGGGTGAGAGGGTTTGGAATGACTGGCCACATTGCCATCAGGGTCGCACTCCTCCTGGTTAGGCAGTGCAGTGGATTCTGCTTTGGGCTCGGCTTTGAGTTCAGAGATATCTACAGAGCCCTCAACTCTGGCAGTCCTCTGCGGCCGCCGAGGCCTGGCAGGCACTGCGTGTTGGCCAGTGCTAGAGTCGGTGGCAAGAGCTGACGTATCTGAAGGCGTAGCTGAAGTTGCTGTTACAGCTGCTGCTTCGCTGTTTGGGTTGCCTTCTGAGGTCTGGAGCTGGGTTGGATTATCTTGGTCCATTTCTTAAGATTTCTGTGACGACAAAAACAGACTGTATCAACTCAGATGGCACACATTACGTTTGTATTTTAGAGCATATATTAGAAAATATAACGCTGTGTAATAAATGGAGCTAACAAAGCACACAGTGAACTTGTAACACTGCACAACACAACCTGTAGCCTTTTTAACAAATGACACACCAATTCAGCTGATGACTAAAAGACCGTCATAAGACTGACCCAGCAGAACAACTGAGTGAGTCATTCTGGCTCCCCGCATCATGAATGTACAATTACCTGGTTTCTTATGGCCTTGGAAACAGCTGAATGTACCGAATACAATGACGAAACAAAACTCACATAACAGAATAAAGAGCATAATGCATAACGAGACACAAAGAGGCATGTTGTCTTACTGTGGCTACAGGATTGGACATTTTGTGAATAAAAGCCTGGACGCAGTTCATCATCCTCTCTGCTTCTACCTAAGCCCCCTGCCCGTCCTCCAGTAACCAGGGAGATACTCAGTCAGTTCATATCAGCTCAAAGCACCTGTCACACACTAACACGAGGAACCACTGCACGGTCCAGAAGAGCAAAAAGCAACAGCCCAGAATAAACCACAACAGCAACAGCGCAGAGAGAGGAAGCTGCAGAGAGATAAATAACAAATTCAAATAGGCCATTTATTCACGCAACGACGTATTCAATCATTGTCCTTATCTCATTTGCGTTTCTCGACTGTGGATTGATAAAATACAAAAGCAGCACAAGCTACTGAAGTCCCATTTAAATGACAATTTTTAATCTAAGTGCAAAAAATGTGCACCATGTAAAAATCTTAGGGACAGGTCAGGGACAAGCTGGAAAAAAAGCTGATTTGGGCACAAAACGGTGACGGATCTGCGAGTCAGTGGCGTTTCAAGTGTAACGTGTGGGGGTGGTGGTAGTAGTGAGGGTGAGGACAAACCTAACCTTCTGGGTGAAAATCACAGGAATCATTGGGGACACAGAGGCAACACAGCTCCCTCGTATTTATTCACATGACCTTGAGCAGCAGGAGGTTGCGGCTTTAACGCAGGGAGGAGGGTCACCTCTGTATTCCACATGTGCTCATTAACATGCTGGTCTTTCAGTTCACCAATAACCTGGTGCCTGACTGGGTATAAAGTATTCTTATGATCCATGTATGACATTTAGTCGGGTGGGGGAGCATGAAGGAGGAGGGTGAGCGGGCACACGTGGGAGTGGGTGGGTGCAAAACGAGCTGAGGGCAGCGGGAGGAAGAGCCAAGCGAGTCAGCCCTTCATTCAGCGACAGCACCGAGTCTTTTTGCAGAATGTCTCCAAATTGATCCTCTCACACTTCCCTCTGGCACTGTGTATTTTTCCAGGCTTTAATCCCCCCTGCTCTCTTATCGTTCCACTTCTCTAATCCTTTCCCTCCCCATCTTCCAAATTCTGTTGTTCCGGCTTCCAACCTTTAGTGTATGGACACCGAACTGCTTAGTTTTTGGATGTAGACTACTCCCGAGCTAAAAACGTTCCATTTCTTTCCTCTCTTAACCCATCTGGACTAAAAGGTGACCCTTGAGGCTCTGTGTCGTCTTCTCTCAGCCAGCCACCTCACAGCCACTATCAACGCAAGACATCATATGCTACCGTCACAACAACCATACAGAGATTGTAATCAATGGTAAAGAATGTTCAAGTGCTCAGAGATGTGGAAAAATGAAAAATGAGAGAGAAGACTGAAAATCTAGATCGAGTTCAGTTCATCTTTCTAACATTCTCATTTCCTTCTTGCATGACGGAGGAAGAGCCAAATATTTGCCTTTCTGGGAACAATTACGACAGGCTGCCAATTTTTATTCCACTCACGTTCAGAGAGGAGAGAGTGGAATGATTTGATAATAACAAATGTGTCATAGTGTTTACATGCAGCCTCTTGAGGGGGTGAGAGCTGAGAGAGCCAGGAAGGATGTGGTGTAACCCAAACAGCAGGCTCCAACCAGCCTCCTTGGCTTCTTTGGTGGGATTCACTGACTATACAGTTTTGGATGACAGTCACACACTATTTTTTCTTCTATTTCCACACACGGACTTTGATCTTTTGTAGTGGCTCTGTGATAGACTGGCAACCTGTCCAAGGTGTAACTGCCTTATGACAGCTGGTATAGACTCAAGGTCAACCATGACCCAAAACTGGATGGATGGGTGGAGGGATTTAAACCACTGGCTCTGAATTACAGTACTGACACCAGTTTTGGGATCCACCAATTAACTAACAATACACTATCATTCATACGCTTCATTATCATTATCATTTTTCAGGTTTTAAAATATTGCAGTTGAGCTATTTTTTAAAATTACAGCTGAAAGAAATATACTTAACAGCAAATGTACTAAGGTCACCTTGCTGGTACTTGATTGGACTCCTTTTGCCTTTAGAACTGCATTAATTATTTGTTGCACAGATTTAACAAGGTCCTGCAAAAATTCCAGGATCTGAGTTCAATTCCACCATCAGGTGGAGTTTCTGTGTGGAGTTTGCGTGTTCCCAGAGTCCAAAGACATGCAGTTAGTGGAGATAGGTTAACTGGAAACACACAACCGTGGAGGTGAGCATGAATGGTTGTCTCTGTTCTGCGACCTGTCCAGGGTGTACCCTGCCTCTCGGCCTAAGACAGCTAGGATAGGCTCCATTGCGACCCTGTAAAGGGTAAGTAGAAGTGAATGGATGGATTGTTCATCACATTGTTCCTGCACATTTGTCAGCTGCACGTGCATGATGTTCCACCACACCCTAAAGGTGCTCTATTGGATCTGGTGACTATGGAGACTATTTGAGTGCAATGAACTAATCATGTTCAAAAAATTGTTTGCGCTTTGTGACATGGTGCGCTATCCTGCTGGAAGCAGCCATTAGAAGATGGGTACACTTTGGTAATAAAGGGATGAGCATGGTCAGCAATAATACTCAGGCAGGCTGTGGCGTTTAAACAATACTCTGTTGATACTAAAGGGCACAAAGTGTGCCAAAAAAATGTCCCCCCACACTACGTCACTACCGGTAGCATGAACCATTGACAACAGGCAGGATGGATCCATGCTTTCATGTAGTTTACACCAAATTCTGGCCCTACCATCTGAATGTTGAAGCACAAATCAAGACTCAACAGACCAGGCAATGTCTTTCCAATCTTCTGTTGTCCAATTTTGTGACTTGTAGCCTCAGTTTCCTGTTCTCAGCAGGAGTGGCACCAGGAATGGTTTTCTGCTGCTGTAGCCCATCAGCTTCAAGGTTTGATGTATATTCAGAGATGTTTTTCTGCATACCTTGGTTATGAGGAGTGGACACTTGAGTTATTGGTACCTTGCCATCACCTCAAAGTAATCAGGTCGTTCTCCTCTGACATCTAATATCTACAAGGTGCTTTTACCCAGAGAACCTCTAATCACTGAATATTTTCCCTTTTTTTAGACCAGTCTCTGTAAACCTGAGTGATAGTTGAGTGTGAAAACCCCAGCAGACCAGCAGTTTTTGAAATACCGAGACCAGCCCAGCAGCAACCGCGACACATTCAAAGTTACTTAAATCATCTTCCTTCCCCATTCTGATTCTTGGTTTGGACTTCAGCAGGTCGTCTTGACATAACCAAATGCCCTGAGTTCCTGTCATGTGATTTGCTGATTAGATGTTTGCTTTTATATGAATAGGTGTATCTAATATAATGACCAGTGAATGTGGAAAACCTCGGGCTCTATGGACAAGACTGATTTGGGAGAATTTTGAAAGTTTCCTAATTGCTTCTCTTCTAAATTTAATCTGAGGTAACCACACAGCCCCACTGACATTACTGTGTGCACGATCTGATATCCACTTGTTGGTGTTGTTCCCACATCATCATAATTATTGTTGATCCAGGTTCAACATTGTAAGTGACCAGTCACTTTGGTGTGATGTCATAGTTGTGCAACTACAAATAAATGCCTTAAAAAAAACTACTTCACTTGCAAGATCTTTACTAGATCCAGCATTTTGAATTCTTTGCCCTTAAGAAGCATTTTGAGGATATTAGATTGTCTTTAGTGTAGCCTCTTCATTTACTGTGCCCAGCTTGCATGCAGTCTAATAAAAATGGTTCTGGTGTGTTTACATTACAGACACATTCCCCCATACAAGCACCTCCGGGCTTAAAGACTTTAATTGGCTTTCTGAATTGTTTTGCCTTGCTGACCATCAAAGCCCCCCGACTACACCACAAGTTCATTAACGTCTGTTCAGCTGACCCTCATTCATTTGACAAAAGCCACTGCGACGAGTCATGGAATACTGACACAGGTAAGTCCAACTACCAAGGGAATCATTTAGAGCATGGCTTAATTAAAAATTATATCTATATTTTGGATCAAATGGAGAAGGAATTAAATACATTGAAATGCCAATGTTTTATCCTATTCCTTGTTCACACACAGATTCCAGCTGACATGCCAGTCACATTTTGCCCTCTTTAGTGTTGAATGCTGGAGTTACAGCCAAGCAGTACATTGGTGTTGAGAGCCTCCAGAGCCATATGCCCCTGTGACAGGGATACTAATGATGACCCGTACTGAAACGACACCGGCAGCTGCTGCCACAGCTGTAAATGGCTCCTCCAGGTCCTAATGCCACTGAGTATCGCTCCTCTGTATCCAAGGGGCTGCATCTTTCTGATCAGGTCATAGCCAGGGCTGCAGGATGTCACTATGATTTCTCCTACAGTCTAACACTTAAGACACGTGCTGACAACACACAGTGCGCTGTCTGCACTGCAAAACTATGTTGTGAGTTGCAATTTCCAGTTCTGTCCATTACCAATTATAGAAATCAGTCGAATGGAAAGATTCACTTCCTAAAGCTTTCTGCTTTGAAGACTCTCCATAGGGAACATTGGTCACCATGTTGCAAAAGCAGCATCTTATATAGCGAGTTATCTTCATGCATATGTTTGTTGCACACTGTCAAGTAATTGAGATGAATGTAGCTAAAGGAATGTGAAACAGCTTCCGACCGTGTGGACTAATGTCTGCATTTGCAAGATAGCAAAAGGATCTCTCACAGAGACGTTGGTTCATTACTCACAGTTTTCCTTCCTGAGCAGTATTTAAATACAAGCCAAAGAAACTGATTTAAATCACAAAATTCTGCAACTGCATCTTCGCATCATCGCTGTAATCATTCTTGTATACACTGACATAAGCATTGAGTAATAATCAGTCCTTTGAGCTGACATTACACACACTGTTTTGAAATACGGAGTGGAGACATTCTATCATGACCCCCACCCCCCACAACTCCTATTACATGTAAGGGATTAAGTAACTGAATGGTTTACCTCATAATGCTACATTTATAACAAGAGTCAGTTAAATGACACACACACACATTGTGTAATATGCAAACATCCCTAACAAGCCAACAGTGCTTTTCATTCATCTGATATCTTGTATGTAAACATTAGAATCTTGCATGTAAGCCTGCTGTAAATATTCACTTTTCCTGTGCCACAGATGGCTGTGACACCTCGGCTGGAACAAGAACAGCAGCCGAGTACTTGGCCTAATTACACTCTTCCTTCAAGGACAGGAAAAGAGAATGAAGGTCAGTTTTAACAGTGCTGTGTTGTGCATCATATCTGAGTTGAGATACTAAGTCTGCATGTGTTTGTGAGCCCTTATGTATGAGATGAGGGTGGAAAAGATGACAAGCAGCCTGTGGGCATGCGTGTGTAAAGCGATGCAAAAGGTGGAAAGACAGTTTTTAATTTTAATTTTTTTTTGTTAATGTCTTGCCATACTTTCATATTATAAACAAATGATGTAGCGCGCACGTGTACGCACACATCCACGGCAACGAAGTCAGGTTTCTGGAATTTTTCTGCAGCTGCTCTTAAGGCGTAACAGCAATTAACACTTCCTGTCTCGGTAACGCAAGCGTCTCTATATGTATTCTGTTTTAAGAAAAGCTGAAAGTTGTGTAACAGAAGCATATCGTTGTAACGCCGCAAATGCTCCTAATAGGTTTCAATCGAGAACATAACGCATGCGTGTCTCATTAATTATCACCTTTACCTGTTTGCGATCGTCTGCGCCGAAAATTTTTAAGAGCTGGGGTTCTGCAGAGTCTGTCTGTCTGTCCGGAGCGCCGATGGAAGATGGGAATTTACAGGAAATTATAGAAAGAAAAAATTGGGGAAAAAGAAACGCGCTCAACTTTTATTTCCAGTCGCCTCTCTGATGAAACCATCGGCATCTCAAGCGCTTTTCTCGCCTTCCTTCCTTCCTTCCTTCCTCAGCGGGAGGTAGGAGAGAGGAGGAGCTGGTGGGTTTAGCCAGGCAGGCTACATGCCTCAGAAACACATTCCCCCTTCTTGTGTTTAAAGACACAGGCTGCAGCAGCACGTCCGTGCCCCGTGCCCTTCAAATTACAGAAGTAAGGACGGTATGAGAGAGCGCGAGCGACCAAGAGCGCTTCCGTAAACGAGCAGCCGCTGTCTGCCAATGTTGGCGGACGATTACTGTGCAGAGTGAGTCAGAGTCTGCCAGAACTGCGACTACCAGAAAGGACACTGGGCAATTAGGCTGCAACTACAAACATGGCTTCCGCGCGGATGTACACTGTTTGCCACGAGAACACACTAAATGATGCACAATGTCAGGGTGCAAGTTTTTTTTTTTTAAAAAAAAGAAAGAAAAGACAAGAAAAGAAAGATGGAAAACGTACATTAGGAACGTCAGATCTATGTATTCTCACTCTATGATGGCGCACTCCTGCTGTCTGGTGGTTACTGTGTTGAAGAGCGTGGGAGAAAATTAGCGAGGCTTGTATGCCTTTAACTTTCAATCAAATAGCAGTGACTGAGTCATTTTAATGCTCTTTATAGTAACAGCTGAACAAACCCCCAGATGTGCTTCTTTCTGTTTGTGGATTTAGGATTTGGCACAGCCCCCAAGCGCAACAGCGTCATTGCCGGTCAACAGTGGTAGCGCCTGTGCTTTGGTGACACTAAGAAAAAGGCAGGGCCGACAGGATTAGAAATGAGTACATCAGAGGGACAGCTCAGGCTGAGGTTTGGAGACACAGTTCAAGAGGCGAGGCTGAGATGACGTGGACATGTGCAGAGGAGGTATAGTGGATATACTGGGCACAATTATGCTGAATATGAAGCTGTCAGGCAGGAGGAAAAGAAAGACCTCGGAGAGAGCTCATGGATGTAGTGAAGGAGGACATGCCACAAAGGACACAGGTGTGACAAAGGAGGATGCTAGGGATAGGGTGAGATGGTGGTGACCCCTAAACTCTGTTGCAGGGCATATTATTTAAACCAATTTTTGACAGTCCTCAGATCTCATCTCACTGCTTAGAGACACTAGCTGGAGTTCCATAAATTGCTGCACTGTTCTTCCTCCTCTTAGATGTCTTTTTACACTGTCCATTAACAACAAAAGGCAATAAATGGCCTTCCACGGCTCCTCAGTGGTGAACATGCTCTCCTACAGCCTGGGTGTTGGGTACGCAGGGGCCACAACTGAGAACAGGAAGGCTGTGCAGAGGGAAATTAACACCAACCAAAAAAATCCTTGGCTGCTCTCTGCCACCCCTGGAGGCGATCGCCAGATCTTCCTATCTCAGAAAAACCAGGTCCCGCACCTTCACACTCATAAACAGCTTCTTCCCCTGGGCCACTCAGACTGTCAATAAACACTATGCCCCCCACACCCCACCTCTGCTCACCTTCCTCACCAACCTGAGCCATGGTCTGAGAAACCCTCATCACTCAGGCCACTCACACACGGACTCTACTCAGACCAAGTCTTATCTCTGCACTGCTTCCAAGCAACTATTGTTCTCTAATGTGTGCCTTTGTCTTATTGTTGTGTATATTCCTCTTGGTTGTATATATTTCTCCTGTTTGCTGTTTATTCCTGCCATCTACCATTTATATTTTATTCCGGTACAGCATGTACAATGACACAAAAGGACTATACTATTCTAAATAATTTAATCAGGGCAGGTTTCTTAAGTTTCCTTTCTTACTTTTGATTGATGGGTGGGGGCTTTATTATAATAGAACAGGGGAGAAAAGAATGAAGAGCAGGGAGAAAGACAATCAGTAAATAGCCTCAGGCCAGATTCTAACCCAGCATTTAGCCTCCCGTCAGACCACAATAGTTTTATTCCATTTCATTCCAATTAGTTTTAAGTCATATGGGTCACCTGCTTTGCCTGATGAACTAAACCATCACCCAGTGTTGCACATTTGTACCTTATGTCACTTATTAAACATGTAATATACTCACTTCCTAGTTATGGGTCAATGATACAGTGATAATGATGTATCTTTGTGTAATGTTTTTTCATTACTTCTAATTATCGTTATTGTATTTACTGCATATAAATGTCAAAATAAAGACTTGGAACTAGTGCACTCACTGTCATAAATACCGGTTTATTCAAAGAGGGGGAAAAAACTAATTAGCCTGTGGAAACACCTGAGGGTACCTCATGAGTCTCACTGGTACTTAAAAATGCATGAGTCAAAAACTGAGTGTGTGTTTATGTCTGTGCTATTTAGGGCCAAGACTTGGGAAAAGCCGTGCACTGTGGTTAGCTTGAAGCTGCTAACAGTACCTACACTAGACCTTCATAACACTACCTGTAACAAACAGTTAATTATTTATCTTAACTTAATGCATGAACATTGATGCATTTTCACATTACTACAGAAAAAAAAATATAACAGCATGCACAATCCTTAGTCTAGGACACTCCTTATTCTCAAGAATTCTGCTCAATGTTTACAAGCTGCTACACTGGTCACTTTAAATCACTTAAAGGTCACTTTAAATAATTCAAACTATAAATTTTAAATTGTTATTGATACTTTTATCTCCTAATCTTAAAGTGTATATTTATTTTCTTACCCTTCTTATATTTATTGTTTGTTTTTCTTTTGCACTGATGTAACCATTCCTCCCTCCTTTGAATTTTATACAACCATCGTCCCTTACTTTCCTCCTCCCGCTGCTTTTGCCATCTTGCTCTCATATCTTGCCTTACCATACTCCTTATCTCTGCTTGGCCAAAACTAACAGCCATGTCAACCACCCCATGTTTTACGGCCTCCTTTGCAACTCTGCCTTTTGATTCGCCCATACTCCATAGTGCGCTGGAACCCATAAAAACACAACTGCAAGTCCCATCATATGTATCCGGAAAAGTGACTGCTGAATTTCCGCCAAAGCATCTGCTCTACTGTCTGAGTGACTATGCTGTAGACTGACCAATGATGAACTTGAATCTGAACAAATGACAGCATGTAAAGGTCTCACGTCTTCTTTAACCTTTCATCAAACCACAATCCAAGAAACTTAAATTTACTCACCCTTTCTAATTCTTGATCATACAACTTAAGCTTGATGTCTTTACCAACTCTCTTCCTTGTAAAAAAAACATCACCTTGGTTTTATCAACTGAAAATTTAAAACCCCACTTATAAGACCACTCTTCGACTCTTCTAATTGTTCCCTGCAGTTTCTTCACAATATACTCTATATTTTCCCCTCTCTTCCATATTGCTCCATCATCAGCAAAAAGTGAACATCCCACCCCTGCCTCTATATCATTAAACACATCATCTATCATCAAAGAAAATAACATAGGGCTCACTATGCTCCCTTGAGGTGTACCATTTTCTACCAAAAACCTTTCAGAAAAAACCTTCCCAATCCTCACTTGAATATGTCGCCCCTTTAAAAAATCCATTATCCACTCGTACATCCTCCCCCTAATACCCAATTTACAGAGTTTAATTAGTAGGCCATCTCTCCACATCATATCATAGGCCTTTTCTATATCAAAACTACACTCTCACTGTTTGTTTGTGCTTTTCGAACTTCATGTTCCAAACATAAAACTGGACCCATAGTATTCCTCCTTCTTCTAAACCCACTTTGATATTTAGAGATAAATCCACAAAAGATCTTTAGCGGACTCACTGAGTTGGTTTAACATGGTATAGCATACCTGATCTTTTCCCGGTGCTGATAATTTAGATATTTGAGCATTCAGTACCTTTGAGGTTTTTCTGAAGAGTATTTTGGACTTTTCATTGTTTTGAATTGTTGCAATAAAAACATATTTGCATAAAGCAAGTATATTTGTTCACTCCCATACTGTTAAGGGTATTAGAAACATGAAGAGTATGCTGTTGAAGTTTCTTTAGAACAGATTTAAAAAACAAATCTGATTAATTTGCTATTAATCTTGAGTTAACTATTGATAAGTATGCGATTAATCGCGACTAAATATTTTAATCGACTGACAGCCCTAATAAAAACATAACATTTGTCCCAGTGTTGTGACTGACTTATTTGTCACCGGTGGCACCAGTGAAGTCTATTTATAAACGAGTTTCACACAAATGAGCTTCACTTGACGCGTAAGAAGTCTCAGCACAGCAGTCCTGAAAGGGACATCCTGAAAACAAAGAAGCTGATCAACAGCACAGTGAGTTCAGGGAGGTGAGCTGTGAAGTTGTAGTTTACCTCATTGATGTTCGCGCAACTTATTTCCACGGTTTTTTCAAGTGAGATAAACCTGACACCCTTCTTAACTCAAGGGGAGGTCCTCCTCCTTCCTGTTGTTTCAACTAATGGTTTACATACCGTCACCTGCTGCTTTAACCCCGGAAACAGAGCAGTGCAAACACAGCAAACAGCTCCAGTTTTTCTTCTTCCCAGAAATGTTTATATAGGAAGATTTATCCTTTATATTTAAACAGGAGAACAGCGAAAGAAGGTAAAATACAAGTAAGTTGGATTTATTTCATATTCGGATCTAATATTTCTTGAGCTCAGCGCTCACCGGTCACTGTGAGAACTTTTGTAGTGCGGGGCACCTGAAAAGTCTGCTCCCACACAGGGTTGTGACTCATTAAATAGTCCTTGACTTGGTAAATATCACATTTCCTTCACGGGACTCTGAGTTTTTCAACCACAATCCTTTACAACAATCGATCTTCTTTAATCCTCCTAAATCCAAGATTACACAGGCTAAATAACTTTGCATAGTTCACCCTCAGGATCAGTCTACCATATAATCCAGTGCATTTAGGAATTTAAAATTATGCTGTTATTAATGTAACATGTGTCACTTTGCACAAAAGGACATCAAAAAAAAAAAGAAGAGCACGCAGACAATAACAGAGCTCTTTCCTTTGTCCATCTCTACAATTACACCGCCTGTGACAGCCTATAGAGCGCGCATGAAATCCATAAGGAAGCCTGGAATAACCAATGAGCGCGCTAACCACGCCTGCTCCTCTCTCCGCCACAAAAATATTTGACGTGGCAAAAGGTCCGGACGTGACATAGCTGCTCATCATCTCTCCTCCCTCCTCTTCCATAGCTCGGTTACCTTCAATCATCTGCAGGTACTGGTCCCGGTGAAGAGCGAGTGCGGCTCCTCGATCTGAAGCAGGAGAAATGTGGCTGATCGTGTTGGCCAGTTTACTTCACTGCGCCTCGGCTTATGATGTGGATCTGAAGAAGCTGGAGGGGCTGGCAAGAGCGAGGGTGGAGGTAACATAAGGCTTTATTTTTTCATAATCCTCCGCATAAAGAAGAACACGGAAATAATCGTGTCAGGGCCAATTATCGTTTAAACGTGTGAATGGGTGCCCTGCTTTTAAACATTTTTGGATTGGGCGCATGCGTGACCAGGACAGATGTGTACTAAGGTGAATGGATGCCTCCGTGCTTGAATGGCCTGCGATCTAATGAAGAACACGGTCTCTAATCCACATTGTTACTATTTTAGTAACCCTAAAACCGTCATCACAAAGTGACTTGGTGGAAGCTTAAAAGGGGGGCACAGGGTGTGTAACAGCCGGTCCTGCACAAAGACTGAAACTCTACACCTTTTTCTTTTGAGATCTGTGCAGTTTCCCCCAGGGTGTCACCTACCCAGTCACCTACTTGCCAGCATCACTGAAGCAAATCATGATCTGTTGTTATTGTAGTGTTAGTCACGCCTTATACCTGAGGCTCAGATATCAGCAAAAATAGGTCGGGTGGCCTTCCCTGGGGCTGTACTAAGCGTTCTTCAAAGTAAAAGCTCGCAGTGATACCAGCACATAAATGATTTTTTTCTGTATAAAGATGCATTACAGTTGCAGATGACGTGTGTTCAGTAATCATGTTTCCAGTTCTTGTAAAGCCCCATTTCTGAAACACGAGCTCTGCATGTAACTTTTTCTTGTTTCTTGTGTTGTTGTCTTTCCTCAGACGTGTGGTGGATGACAGCTGAACAGGCTCAGAGAGGCAAGTTGCCCTGTTATGTGAACAAAAGTGACAAAACACTGAGAGCCAGGGGTCAGAGGCAGGCTAAAGCCTTACTCCTGCCTAGAAGTTTTTTCTCTCTGAGGAACATTTTAGTTTAGAGTTTCACATAATCCCTGACACATTTGCCACTGAAACCCAAACTGAGTGGAAAACACTAATCCAAACCTCTGTCTGCAGGTCAAAGCCTTTGTGATCCAGGATATTCCTCTTTAGTATCCTTTCACTGAAGTGCACTGTTACTCTTTAGAAATATCTGCTCATAAACTGCACGCTGTTTAATCCCTGAGCACCACCTCAGCCATAACCTGGTGATGAAGCACATTCCTGGCGCAGACCCTGAGCTTGTCCTCCTGAACCATTATTATGAAGAGCTGGACGTAAGTGTGTGTTGTGCCTTTCTTTTATTTTCCTTTTTTAAATTGTATTTGTTGTTTACTTGCAGCAAATATGACACTCGTTTGTGCTGAATGTCAGATTCAGTTTAACAACTGAAGTAAAGCATCTCACCACCAACACTTGACATCATTGCTCGAAGAGATTACAGCTGAAATGATGACAAACAGGTGTCCTGTGACCGCTGAGCAGGCTCTGAGCTTTTCCCGTCTTTTGGATTAAAATAACTTCAGAAGGAAACAAGAAATCTGCAGAGCACAGGTCATTCTACAGATATATCCCACTTTGATATGACAAGAATTTACTTCTAACATTTAAACTTGAACTAAATTATTACTTAACTGACTATTTAGTTACAAAAATGACAGCTTTTTTCCCACCAAATTTCAAAGCCTGGTTGTGCTGTGATTCTTTTTTTTCCCCCTCAACGGTGTTTCCTTACTCCTTCTGCAAGTCTTCAGGCGTTTTAATGAATATTATTTCCTCAGGCTCTTCAGCCACGTAGTCGGTTATAATAATCGTGCAACAAATCAGCAGATTGTCTTATTAATTTCGTACAATTAAAAGTAAGTAATCCTTCATATGTTAAGCCTTAAGTGTAGCAAAATTCAATGGCTGTGAAATTATCTGGTCAAATATGACATGTTTTATTTTATGTGACAAAAAAACAGTGACGCAGTGAACCATCTGCTGAGATATTAGACACCCAAATTAGACGTACTTGATAAAAAGATTGATAATGATACAGAACAGTTAGAATTTACATAAAATACTAAAGTTTTACTCCAGAAACAGCTTGTAATGTTTTTGTGTAATTGGGAGTCACAGCATGTCAGTCACCTGACATGCTGTCAGTCACCTCATATTCATTAAGTTCTGTCATTTAATCAATTTATGTATTTTGCACTTCCCTAAAAGTAAAGTGAGTAACACCAGTGACTTTAACTAAAAGCTTCAAATTATTAAATAAGAGAGGAATTCAGATAAACCACTTACCACTAGCAATTCAAAACAATAGACTTTTCTCATGCAGTTACACAAGTTCAGCTTTGTTGTGTCATGTTTGAAATATATGTGGTAGTCCTATTATGGCGTTTTAAATGGTAAAAAGCATATTTTTGTGGTCAAAATACAGCATTGAATCACTATACTTGACTGTGGGGATGAGCATTTTTGTGATGGTCAAACTTATTTATCACTTAACAAACAAACAAAAAAATTGTTGAACTGAATATTCGAGAAGATGTAATAGTTCGGATAACGTTGTATTTCAATGTGGAAATAAATTGTAACCCTAAAGTGTTTTTCAAGTGTAATATTTTTGTAAATGCCGGGAGCATTTCCGTGGAATGACTCGCAGATCACTTTGTTTGATCTGAGGCTTCTTTGAAATTTTAAAGTACTCTTATGATTTAATCAGATTTTTCTCCTCTTTACTTTTCCTGTTCTCAGGTGTTATTTTGTTTTTAACTTCAGCCATATCTTTTATATAGCCTTATTTTTTCTTAACTCCTGTATTTGTTGCCGTGGTTGTGGTTAACAGCCTTTATCGCTTTTTTTTTTTGCACCTGTTGTTCCTTCCTGTGACGTCTTGTATGTTTGCATTGTTAATCAGCCTCCACTGGAAAGCTCTTTGGGCCAGTTCCCATGCTTTTAAATGGGTTGTATAAATACAACTGTCTGTTATGACATTAAAAAGAGCAGCACATTGGCCAGAAAACTGTAACAAGGATCCAAAAGAAATGTAAAATGTTTCAGAGCTTTGTAGTTTCATCACGAGTGATCTTTTCACACGACACATAATTCATTTGTGCAGGTTTAATGTTTTTTCAGGTTTCTTTAAACCCATCAATGCTTTACTGCACTATTAATATATTGCAGATCAGTGTCTTTTGTTTAGAGCACAGTTTAATGGTCCTTTTATAACAAGTGTGTTTCCTCCGCAGCGCGTCGCCCTGTCTGACATGACCCGCTCTGAGATAAATGAGCTGCTGGGGAAACTGGGTTTCTACAAGAAGGCTCAGGCCGAGGCCGAGGTGCCGGAGGAGTTCCGCTTCTCTCCTGCCAAAGACAGCCCGTTCAAAAATGAGCCTGCCTACCAGCCTTCTGCTTCATCTATAGCCACAGAGAGTGGCTCCTCAGAGCCCAGCACAGAAGTCAAACACACTGACCTGTAAGAGTAGACATCAGCAGTAACAGTACCCCTCTAGCTCCCTTAGCTGCTCCACAACCAGCTGATTATCACAGGTGACAGAAATGTTTGTAATTTCAGAGCCTAGCAGATTACAGATGAGCCCGTCAGCAGGCCTTTGTAGATGCTCCACAGTCTGAATTTGCACCTTTTTTTTTTTACGCCACTGTCCATTGTGTTGTCATCTGTTGTAATGAGCTTGAGCTCTTTTGTGTGTCTGTGATTGCCTCTGACCTACTGTGAAACTAAATGAAGCCTCAGGCTGAAAATCGTCTGACTGGCCTGGGGTTGATGCTGCGTGTTCTGGTGGGTTGGGCTGATGCACACAAAAAAGACTCAAGTGCATGGAAAGTAAACCATTTTTAAAAAGAAGTGTGCTCTGGCTCTTGTTGTGCTGAGTGTTTGTGTGCAGATATCCCACGCTGCCGGGACCATGGATAGCCTTCCAAGTAATAATCCCACACAAACACACGTTTGTTTCTCAAATTGGTTTATTTCACATTTAACTGTGGTGCACAGAAAAATGAAATAATGTGTTTTAGCTCTCATATATATACACACACACATACACGCATACAATACTCCACTGCTTCATGAAAGCTTTTTTTCTGTCGGCAGCAGATAGTTCTCAAATAATCTCTCAAATCTAAGAAATAAGCTTCTTTTAAATCAACTCTGAAACCAAATTTTCTTCTCGTAGAAACCCAAATTTTATACAAGTGAAATAAAATATTCATTTAAAATTATTTTTGTCCCGTTTCCTCTTAGCTACATTTAGTTAAATATACAGTTGGCTGGTTATCAGTCATGAATCCTCATGTTTGTACTGAAAGCCGGCTTTCACACAGGAAAAAATAACATTGTGGCATCTTAAGCTTATCGACAAAACCTTTTAAAAGCACGATGTGCACACCAGCGTTAACCGTATTAAAAACTACTCAAGCATAAATAAGGAGCCCTCTAACAGCTGTGTGAGAATGTGTGTGGCAGGGCAATGCAGCGGTGGTGGGAGGTGTGTGTGTGCTGTCCACCAAACAGCCAGTAATGACACAAATCAGCTGAATGACTTCTTTGTACCGAAATACAAAAAAAATCCAAACCTCAGTTTAACAGCTAGCATCTTTCATCCATACTTATATGATGGTGATGATGATGATGGTGGTGGTGGTGTGGTCATACAGGATGGATCAAATGTCCAGTAAATGTCCTCAGTAGCTGTTTGGACTTCAGAAAAGTGAGATTACAGCAACGATGTTGAATCCATTTGAATAACAAATGCAGAAAATCCCTGTGCTCACGTAATAAGAATCCTTATACTCATCAATTACATCAAAATGAAAATAACTTAATTAAAACACTTCAAGCAACATGAGTTTGGTTAAAAAAAAAAGTAAAAGTACCAAAATTGAATAGAAATAATAAGTTTTTTCTTTTTCAGTGAGATTACTGAGAGAAGTGCAAACACATTACAGTACTTACAAAAGTGTAGCAGAGAAAAACGCACGTACAAATACTGCAAAAAACTGCAAATACTAGAAAACTATTTTTCTTTTTTCTCTCTTGAGCCGTTTCTCAGTACAACAGCAATGTGATCAAACTACTGCCTGTTGAATATTACTTGGAGTTTTTTGTTTTTTTTTTAAAACAAAGGGGTCTTTTTAAGAATCATGCTGCTGCTGATCTCTTACTGGACTTTTGTGTCGACAGTGTGTGTGTGTCCAGAATAAGCAACACACATTATCACTGCCGGAAAACATTTTAAGCTGATTTTAACTGATACATACACACATGCTTACAATCCCCAAGCCGACCATCAGAGATGTGCAACTGTTTGACCCAGCCTGCTGTCAGAGCAGAGGCCATCATCAGGTGAAGGTTAGGGGGGGGGGAGGAGCCCGAAAACAGGTCAGAGGTCACAGGGCCGACCCATGGACATCTCATACCTGCGCAGGTGGTTGACCAGAGACTGCACGTAGGTGAAGACGCATTTGGAGTCTGGTTTGTTACCCATGATCATCATGTCTTCCACCTCCAGCAAAGGCATGCAGTTGGCGTGGGTCCTGAGGAACAGGCGTACAGGACAGCGTGCATGAGAAAGCAGAGCAGACAGAAGACCAGCTGGGAAGGAGAACTCATCATGTTCACTACAAGTTTCTTTTTCTTTTTCAAATAGATGATTCTTTATCTATGAATATAGTATAAATGGCCATGGAGGAGGTCTTTAACAGTAGAAACTTTGCTGCTCTTCACATTTTCCAAAGCTGTTTAGTGTGCTAGAGTCTTTGGCACATTTGCTCTAAACCATTATGGACCCTTTAAAAGCTCTGTATAAATAAACTTGGGTAATGTTGGGCATTTCAATAAACAGTTTTAAGAACTGAGACCTCCAGTGTGAGCTATGCAGAGCGTAACCACAAGGTGGCAACATCTCCTCACACTCTAACTCCTGAGAAATCCCACAAAGAGAAAAAAGCACCTAAAAACAGCAGATGGGCCGATGAGATAATAAACGTCAACAACGTAACATTTTTTCAGTAATTTCAGGAACTGTGGACATAAATCAGTCTGCACTTTATTTCTATTAGAGTATCTTTACAAGGCTTGACAAGCCAAGTGCATAAACACCTGTAACCTTACACTTGATAAAAACTTGGTGCACAAAGCAGGCTTCATCCTTCTCTGTTTTTTTTCCTTAACTCTGTTTGAAACGTTGTGATCCGGCAGTTCCTTTTAAAGCACTGATCTGCAGATGGTCCTGGCCCTCTGCCTGAGCCATAGTCTCAGAATACAGATACACACATGCTATCACACACACACCATGTTTGGTACTTTGGAGCTTCAGATTAACATGAAGCATCAAATATCCAAAAGAAGCCAATAAAGGAGTTTTTCTGTGTTTTACATTTTAAGTCTGTCGGGAACCACAGAGTGTGTGCGGTTCCCTCACAAGCTCGTCCCCTCTCTCACCATAGGCTCAGTTTTAGCTGGGGTGCAACTCTAGGAGGAATTTTTGGTTTTAACCAGGCCCTTCGTCACCAGACCCCTGTAGAACTCCTGCAGGTACGTGTACACACACTTCCAATCTGGCTCACGCATCTTCACCATGTCGTCCACATCCAGCAGCTGGGGACAGTCCACTAGTTTCCTGCACCCACGGCCAGCGGGGGAAGGGGGTAGAGGAAGGGAATAGGGAGAGGAAGGAAAGGACCCAAAAAGACAGAAACAACGTGGATAGAACAGGAAACACAACAGGCAAAGGACAGATAAAAAGACACAGAAGGAACGGGACGGAGAGAGTAGACAAAGAGATGGAGAGTGTGGGAAAATGAGGAAGTGGGAGTGGGAAAAAAACCAGAAAGCAGTGAGCAGCCAGTGAAAAACAAAAACAGAAGGAGTGAGAAAGAACACAAAGAAAAAACAATCACATTACATTCTGTGTTCACAAATATATCCATGAGCTGACATGCTTCATGAACATCTCAGTACATACATACAGTGCGTGACAAAAACACGTACGCACACACACAAAGGCAAAACAAAATGTCAAATGAGCGCCAGGCGATGCTCATTTAGCCTTTTTGTTTGCTGTTGTTTTTTTCTGTGCACTGAGACGAGGATGTTTTTGTTGTTGTTGTTTTTTTTTAACCATAATCAATGTGAAATACGAGACACGATGAAAAAAACAACGTGGATTCTGCAAAAAACACACAAAAAAACCCCCAAAGTTACAACGACAGAGTGACTAACAAAAACAACCACACTGGTGCACAGTATAGTGTGTGTTTGAGTGCGTATCAAGAATCCAGATAGTAAACATAAACTATTGGTGGGGATTTGGAGTGCCCGGGGAGGTGAGTGATAGTGCAACACAAAGGTGAGAAGATCTGGGGGAGTGGGTGGGGCTGTGGCTGAGTGACAGCACAGTGCTGAGTACGATTCGCTACTTGAGATATCTCAGCGTTACATTATCCTGGTAGGAGCACGTGAAGATGCACACACAGCTGGGTGGGGGTACCAAAAGTGAAGACTGGTGGCATAAAAGAGGAATTTGAAAAAGAAAAGAACAAGGAGAGGAAAGAGTTTTAGACTAAAATAGAGGGACATGACTCAAGGCACAGAGGCGAGCTTAGAAGTTTGTTTTTTTTTTAACCTGTTTGCTGTTTGGAGTGGGATTGCCCGTGGGGATCTGGTTTAGAGGAGATTGGGGTGTCAGAGCGGTTACTCATAGGAGAGGGAAGAGTGGAGGTTTAGAGGCAGCGGTATTAGAGTAGTAATGGGCTCAGTCGTGAGTGGGGTTTTGATAAACCTGGGAGAAAGGGGGAAAGCAGGACATCGGTCGAGAAGTTTTCCCATACCACTGGTCTGCAAATGCCGGCATACAGCGACACAGAATAAAGGGGAGCGGGGCAGCGAATCAAACTGGCTCATCACTTCTACACCTATAGGCCTAACACAGTAGTTCTTCCATTGGTTTCCTACAGTCACTGCAAATGTTAGGAAGAACCTGTCTTCAGCATGTACTCACTCTGCAGCGCTAAAGGCCACCTCAAAGTTTTGCCTGCGGTTGCTCGGGCTCAGGGAGTTGTAGTCAAAGGCTTCGGGGAAGAAATTGTGCACCAGGGCACAGAACGCCATGCCGTTACTCCAGCTGGATGAAAAATTCTGAATATCCACATGCTGACGAAGAAAAAGAAACAAAAGAGATACGCAGACGGGGATGGATAAGCAGTGGAAACTTTCCCAAAGTATCATCTCAGCTCAGGTTCAAGATTAAAAATGAGCACTTAGCGTGGAGGATCGCTGGCTCACCTCATATGAGCGGGTCTTGGCACGACACCAGTCGAGGAGCATCTGCTTGATGGAGTTTGCATTGGGTACGCCAAAGCTGGTGGAGCGCTGGACTTTGTTTACCTTGGCCACCGCCTGATTTCCAGGGCTAAAAGAAAAGTCAGTTTTGTGTTAATATTTACATGCCTCCATCTGCTCCTTTTCTTTCTTTGGTAGCACTACCTTTCTGTTTATTCTTACCCGCCTCCCTCCTTCTCCAGCTTCTCTATCATGGCTTTGCGGGCCTGCATGGCCGATGTCTTCGGCAGCGTCTGAGCCCTCATCAGCTCCTTGCGCCTCTCCGCCTGCCTTCGCTCGATGGCGGCCAACCCGCCGCTGCCGCTTCGCGACGACGCGTCGTCCTCGCGGTCGAACACACTGAGCGCAGGAGGTTAATTTGAGAGAGTGCACAGATATTTAAATCTGCTGTAGTTAACAGTACAAATGCCTCGTGACCAACCTTCCTATTTTTTTGCTCGTGTTAGTGGAGGTGGAAGAGGTGAAGCTGAATGATTTTGACTGGACTGTCCCTCCTAGAACGACAATCACACGGACACATTAATGAGAAGATTAAGAAAAAAAATGCAATGCACTCGAGTGAATGTGTTTTTGTAAATCCAGCAAGCAAAACTCACTGTCTGTTTTCTGCACATAACTGGACTCGACAATAGTACTGCGTGTTGATTTGCTCCCATCATCTGAAAACACACAAAAACTTTTTAAAATTGACCATTCTTTATAAAATTCTTCCCATCTCTGTCTTTATAATCAATTTTTTTGATGCAACACAATTTTACTCTTTTTACTTTCAAGCTAATGTCTTTGTTTTGAATGTTTATAGATTGGTTTTATTGTTTTGGTTTTACTTCAGTTAAATGCTGGTTCAAGAAAGATTAGAAACTACCAGACTGAGCAAAGCGGTTCGTTTTGGTGATTTGGCCGACGGCTGACCCATCTGCCGACTTCTCCACCTTGCTCGTGACCACCTCTCCCGCTCCGACCCCGGCACGACCTTTCTGCACCCGGTCTTCTCTCTGCTGCCGGAGCTCCTGCAGGCGGGTTTCGCGTTCCTTTTCTCTCTGGTCTGGAGGAGAGGAGACGGGAATGGTAGAGAGATGATGTCAGTGGAAAAAGAGGAGGAGGAGAAGGAGGACAAGAGGTCCTAAATAAGCTGACAGCACCTCATCTGACTGCCACAAAGTTGGATTAAGTGAGGCCTTCCAGATTTGAGGCAATATGTTTGAGAATTCTTTCCACGGGACTGTGAGGGTTTCTGAGCACACAAACACCCACAGGTGGGAGTCTTAACAGGCAAGCCAAAGCTGTCAAATAAGATGTTCTGCGCAAACACCACAGACCACAGAGAGCAAATACACACTGCGATGTTGAAAACGCTGGTACCTGCACTGATGGCTGTAGTTTTTCTCAGAAAACACGCATGCATTTACACATACTGCACAGTATTAATGATTTACTAACTTAAATTGTGTCTAATATCTAGATCACCGAGGCCCTCTTGGACCCTTTGCATGCTCATTTCCACCGAATCCACTGACGCATCCACTCTAAATCTGAGCTCACCATTAGCAGGTGCCTAATGAAACCACGTGGTGAGTGCCCGCAGAAAAACAGATCTTAACTGTTGTAGGGTGAGTGTTTAACACATTAAAAAACCCAAAAACAAAACACAGGATGCATGCAAGATACCAAAAAATTTCATAATATCCTCCATCACAAACCACATCTAAGATTGTTGTGGTCTCACAATGACAGGGTGTGTGCACACAAAAAGGCAAACACAGGCAAGTATAAATTGTTATTGCACACTGCACACCACCTGTCCTACCCATTTCTTCTTGAGTACATCCCAGCATGGCCTCTGAGGGCAGAATTAAAGGCAATTACGTGTCAAGATAAGGTATAAACAATAACAAAAAAGTAGATGAAAATTAGAAATCATCAGGCCTGACTGCTTTTAAATATCTAAAAAGAAAGCCTTCATGCAGTTTGGAGTAACAGTAAGATGCATGATGTTACCTCTCTTTCTTTTACGGAGGTCTCTCATGGCTGCGCGGATCATCTTCCTCTCCTCAAAGTCTTTTGACTCATCGAGCTGTGAAAGAGGGGATGGAAACATGAGGGGTCGTTCTATGCAAATTTGCGCAATTGGTACTTTCTATGCTACAAATCGGCACACACACAGTGCAGAGCTGTGACAAGGTTTAGTGTCAATGCACAAACTTTCCACATGCCTGAATCAAAACACCACTTTTATCGAAATAATAACTTAAATCATTGAGAATTATGGCTCCGGCGTGACATACCATTTTGTCGAGGAGCTCTTCATCCTCGATCGCAGCCAGCTTTTCAGCCGTTAGTTTCCCGGAGAATTCAGCAGGTTTGGTTTGAGCGCCAGAGCCATTGGGAATGAGTGGGACGTGACGCTGGACAGACGAGACCGCTGAAAACACTGGCTCAGAAGCGACGACGGGCCCCGTCTCCATCTGCGCGCAAAACGAACACAGTAACACAACACAGAGCGTGAACAGGAGCACATTTATTATCATAGACTGCAAAGAAAACCGTGACCTTAGTTGGAAATCAGTGAGCTACTGGGAGGACACTTCTTAAACCAGAGCCAGAACCAAAATGAAGGAGGGTAAAAAAGAAAACTTATTTGAAAGTGGCTGACATTTAAGATGTAATCAGAACAAGCCGAGGGCTGCTCTAACACATCGCAGGGACAGTACGTCTGACACTTCCTGTCCAGTAATAACTTCCTTGTCTCTAGGCCAGCTCCAGCGGGATGATCTGCGAGGGAGTGACAATAAGCACACGAGGCTAAAAGAAACCCTGCCAAGTTACTGTTCACTAGTTTATGGAGTGCTGCTGACACATGGATTTTTCTTAATCATACAACACTGCTGCCAACCCGAGTTTATGTGACAGATGCAATGCTTTACTCTCACTGTAAAATAGGGACAACGCATTACTATATAAAAAAGTCCAGAGGAAAAATATCTCCTAAGGGCTGAGGAGCAGAGCTGTGGAACGTGGGAATGTGTTGCATTATTGAGAGTTACCATGAATCCTATAGCAAATTCCTTTTACATGTTCATATGGTGCCGAATGCCTGTGGCAGACTATATGTTCTAGCTGTGGCCTCAATGCTTTTGCTGTAAACGACTCTGGGTCCAGATATAGCTCAGGCAGCTGGTCCCATCTGTATCCACAGCCGCCGAGTCCTGCCCACTGAAGTCCCCCAGCCAAACCAGGTCTCAGCAGGGAGGGACAATGCCCAGCTCAGCCACGGAACTGGGTGATCAAAGGTGGTCCCTGGTTTTCAACTCTTTTCTGGACACAGAGTTCTGACCCATGGGACAGGCTGGACTGAGAGGCCCGCGACCGATGAAGAATGTTCTGGGAGGCAATGCAGCCAGACAAGGTCTCTGAGTCAGGCCACAGGGGGAATGCACACGGGGTGAGAAGCTCCCCGATAACCTTTGTGGTCGAGTCATGTATAACTAAGCCTAAGTGTACCTATAAACATCCAAGTCATTGTGGAATTTTAAAAAAGCCTGTTTTGATAGTTTTTTTTTTTTTTTGTTGGGGGCTTGTTTTGCCCGTTTCCGGTTGAAAAGTTTTAATTGGAAAAAATGGCAAAACAAGCTGAAACTGGGCAAAGACATACAGAAACACGATCAGATAAGATCACCCCTCATTATCACATCGGTCTGCTGAAAGGATTACCACTTAATGGAAACCAGTCACCTTGACTTAAAGTAGTTGACTGGCGGTCCCAGCTGCCTCCACAAGATTAGACTCTGCATGGTTCAATAACTGAATCTCATGCTGCAAATTTACAATATCCCTGGAAATGTTACAAGTGCACACACAGAGGGTATGTTACACAGTTGCAAAAGCAAACAAGCCTCAAGATGAGGACCACATCTAATCAGAGCCTTTCAGTCTTTTCTAACCTGACGTCTTGATACTAGGCTCCTTTCTGAAAAACACTGTGCCACACGAGTTAAAAACACCTTCAGTGGCTTTGCAGGACCTGCTTTCCTTCCTTGCATTTTCTTTCTAACTCGTGATTGCAACTTTATAAATGAAAAGGAACAAAAAGCAGAAGAAAGACTTCAAACGTTCAATTCTATCTTCATGTGCCTGCCAAAGTGAGCACGGCACACAATCTGCAGATGGCAAACTAAAAGGCTGCTGCTAAATGTAATCATCCTTCCCTCCGCCGGGAAGTGCATCCACTCAACAGAACACTTGCAGGCATCCATGAATGCGAGCCGGGACACAATTAGAGACGCATGGTGTTACAGCACAGGAATACCTCTGTGACAGACTGCGTTGGAGTCCTTCACATAAACACAATCTGTCAGAATCTGTGGCAGCTGAGACGGTCAGCTGAGACGGTCAAGCTTACTGAGAGATTTGAAAGAGGTGACCAGAGTATGTGGTTTGAACACGGGATCGCTGCTGCGGCACATAAAATTAATGGTCTGCGGATCCGCAGGTATTGGCAACACTGGCACAAAAAGATAGTCCCATTCTTCAAGTGGCTTATCTGAATTAAAGGGATCATGATCAGAATCATTAACAGAGCAGTACCGTGCTGTTGCAGAGAGAAATGTTTGCCATCAGAGAGGGAGCAGAGAGGGAGCGGCACGTAGCAAAGGTTGGCGGGTGAGGGGCCGGTGAAGGTGCGTTTGTCCTGGGACACAGAGAGACTGAGTGTTGGATGGGCGTTAGAGGCTCCTGGGGTACACTTAACTGACTATGCAGGAGACGGTGTGCTTGGGTTTCCTGAGGTGCACTGGAAAGAGAGTGTTGGGGAGTGCAGCTGGAAGCATCCTGGAGTTTTTCAGACCCAGTCTCCTGCATGCAGGATGGAGCACCACCGGATGACGTTTTGCTTTTATTAGAAATTAAACTGGAGCAGTCTTTGCTGTAAAGTTCATGCATTGATGGATCAGGTAGCCCCATCACCTGACACAGGGCCTCAACTTGCCTCATCAGCCTTTCCTGCTGAATCCTCAGTCTCAGGTTCTCCTCCTGCAACCTGGACATTGTCTCAGCCAGAGGAGCCACCTCAGCCGCAGCCTCATCCAGCCGGGCATCCACTCGCTTCCCAAAGGCTTGCAGGTCACTGTGGATCTCCCCCACGGCACAGCGCAATGTTGCCTCAAATTTCTTCACACCAAATTGCTCCTCTTCATCCTCAGCTTCATCCTGAGCAAGCAGGTCCCCAATTACTTCTTCGAGGCCAGACTCAGCACAAGCACTGTCTGGGCTTCCCAAAGCCTTAGGAGACTGAGAGGCTGGGAGGAAGTCCAGGTTCACTCCAGGCATGGCCAGACAAACTTTAACTCACACTGGCCAATGTCCTCTTTGCTGAAATACCCACAAGTTTCCAAAAAGTTTATCCTGAGGTGTCAGATCAGGGCTGTGTCCTATGCCTCAGTGAGAATAGAAGTGTCCTCTCAGAAAACAATGCATGACCTTTATACCCCCAGCAAATCCCCCCCTGCAACCAATGAGTATGCAGGGAATCCCGTTTCCCAGGCAGCCCACACCTACTCATTTCTAGGTGCCCTGGGCGTGTATATTTATCTCCTGCCCCGCTGTTATTCCACTGAGCTGGTTAGATCTGGGGCACTGGGGGAGGGGGAATTGTAGTGACCACAAGTCAGGAAACTCACATCTCCCAGTTCAACTTTCCTTTTATCTAAAGCACGTCCTTCACACCTTCACTGGCAAGCAGCAGGCATTTAGATGTGGCTCTAGGCCTGGGCTGAGGTGAAAAAGTTGCACACTGGTTGTACACCTCTTTTACTAAAGACTTTCTAACAAAATACAACCTGATTCATCAGCTCAGCCATTTTGGATGATTACCATTCAAGATATAGCTCCAGATTTGGGAAGAGAGCAAAGAATTTAGGTCCATGAGAAAACCAGACATGCTGTGGATATGAAGTAAAGCCCTGTTTTCAGAGCTCTGGGCAAGGATGTTAGGAAGGACAGCAAATCAAAAATTTCGTTCAAGGGTAAAGTCAAATCAGCCAGTGCTGATGTCAAGTACTTCTGTGTTAAATTAAAACTTCTTAAGATGAAGTTACTCAAAGGCATTTTGCTGCACCACAGTACAGAAATCAAATAGTACTGTGCATACTGCATCTATGAACACAGTGTGAACAGAAGCATTTCATGATAAATATGTGATTATTGATGACAAACATAAAGACGGAAAGTAAAGTGCATCAATCTAGGATTAAAATGAGGACTGGAACTGGGGAGAAATTTGACAAAGTGCAACAGTCTCTGGAATTTAAAGATAAGCAAATGAGAATGACGTGGGCTCGAAGAGTGAATACAAATGCTTAGCGGCAGCAGGAACAATAGCCCAACCCATGGAGGACATCGCTCTACTCTATTAATTAAGTACATCCCCAGCCTTTACCCTCCGGTCTGTGAACCAAGCTTAAATCTGTGACACACATGAACCGGTTGTGTACCCAGCATGCGTCATGGATCGACAGCATGCTAACAATAGAGTTTTCATCCCTCTGTGTGACAGCGAGACAATCTGCCACTGACTTTGAGCCTAGACGTCCACGTTCATGCGGCAGCACCACCAGCGTGACCGAGAGCTTTGAAATAATCTCTGCGACTTTTGGAAAGGCCAACTGTCCTGTCATCGCCATGGTTATAAAGCTATGGCATCATTTGTACTTGTGTTCAAGGCCAGCGATCAGCATGGACAGACAGCGGACAAAACAGGCAGGAGCAGCTGCGATCACTTAGAGCAGAAGCCAACATTAATTAGCCACCACCTAAAATGAACTCTCATTGTAATGAAACACTGCGAGCACTTAGCCGAAATAAAAAACTACAAGTCACTCAGTATTTGGACTTTTTCATTGTTATTTGATCTTAACCGGTCTCTCAAATGGCTCCTGATTTAAAAGTGATCGTCTAGAAAAGAAAAGCCGATGCTATCAGCGTCTTTTATTGGGATAGAAATAAATTGCAAGTGCTCAGGTTAGACCACCAAAGTGAAGGCCAGACCACCCAAACAGATCACAGTTTCATCTCAAAACCACTCTGGTCAATTAACATCACTAAACAGGAAGAGTTTATTCAAACGCATGCCATCCTGTGCACTCTCTTATAGTCACTAATGTGAAAAGGGTATGTGGGTAAGCTTCTTTAAGGTCAATCCTCCTGACATGTCACCTTCTCTCTCTCTCTCTTACACACACACACACACACACACACACACACACACACACACACACACACACACACACACACACAAGCTAAACCAGAGAAAGTCAGGCAACAGGTGGTCTCTGCATCTGCCTGAACCAACCCACCAACCTCTGAGCTCAGCTTAACCAACGGTGTCTGTTGTTTTTCTCAGTCTCATTAGCGTGGTGACTGAGGCTTAGTCTTCGATGGTGAGCAGAAGCTGTTGAAATATCAGCAGCAGCCTTAATGCAGCTCTGCGCTTTCTCACTGAAGGTGTTTACGTTAAACTTATACAACTACGACGCAGCTGTCTGGATGTTGTAAACCACTGCCTGCTGCTGCCAGCGTGCAGTCATACCTGTGCTGTGTCGCTGGAGCCCATTGCTGATCCACCAACCTCAACAGTTACAGATAGCACAGTTGTTGTCTGGTAACTGTTTAGAAGTAATCCTATGCACAGCTGCACTTAAAGACATTACCTGCATGCTAGGATAAACCTCACATCTTGCAGAAGATTTATCTTCTTCATGCAAAAATCTGTCTTTTATAAGAAAGCTGTTATGCTAAAGGAGGGTCCACAGGCACAGCCTTGTGGACCCTCTTCCCAGCCCTAATTAACCTACTCTCAAATCTCATAATCAGATTACCACTGCGCTCAACACACGGGGGGAGGGGGGACACAAAGCCATTAAAGAGTAAACAGAACAGTGTTTGTTGTGCCTTTCCTCTCTCAATCACCCACTCTCCATTAACTAGGATGCTTCCTTTCATGGTAGAGAGAAGGGTTTAAGAAATGGGGCAAATGGGAGTTTATCTGTTCTCCCAGACCTCAGAGGTTATAGTTTGGTCATTTCTGATTGCTGTAACTTTCCAATCCTATGGAAAGACCAATCCACCCAATCAGTGCAGTGTGTGCATATGCAGCACTGTGCAAATGATCCACACCTCATTTCTTTATGTTTTGCTAGGAAAATGGGCGCAGTGCAGCTTTGGCACACAGTAGATTGATCAGCTGACGGGGCAGACGTATCTCTCAGGTCCCGTGTCAGGTTTTTCCTGGATTCTTTCCAATTTTGTAAGGGAATGACTTTCAGATAGTGCTGTAGTGGGGGTTTAGGTCCAAGACTTCCAGTTTTCTCCTCCACTTGTTCAGTTTTCTCAGTTTTTTTAAGAGATAAGATAAGAGAGACACTGTACACCAGGATGAGATAGTCCAAGTTTTCAGCTAATAGCACTTTTGGAGTCATGCTGATAAAAAAAAATATAATTTGATATCCGTCAAACTGTGTTATCTTTGGCATTTTTCATAAAGAAATGTTCTTTGCTAAGTTGTCTAGATACAACACAGGTTGATCCCTTGAGTTATATGTTGTTTCATGCTTGAACGACTCATAGGTCACCGTTAACTGGCTTAAAAAGCAAAAAAAAAATGTTCATTTGAATGTTTACAAGGCCTTATAATTAGTGAAAAAGTAGCCAATGTCCAGGGAAAACTTTAAAAAATCTCTAGAAAGCCTGAAGAAATAGGTTTTCTAAAAATTACAAAAAGGAAATGAGGGATAGTTCAAGACTTTTGCACAGCACTGAAGGTGTATTTAGGAAACATTTCCTGGATAATTTTCAGCGTGCATGACCTACAGAGAAAAACGGGAATACCCAGAACACCTCCCTCCCTCCCTCTTTCTCTCTCTCTCTCCTTCTCTCTTTCATATACCCTACAAGGGCAGATGTGACTGGCTCTGTGTTTGATAAACACTGTTCTTCCCTCCTCTCCCTCCTTTTCTTACACATGGTGTCCTTCACTCCCCTGGCTCTCTAGCTTTTCAGACCTTATAGGTGATTGTTGTGACAGAAACGCAGCAGAAACCGTGCAATTTAACTGGGTCCGCTGGAAATAAAACAGAAGATGAAAAAAAGCTCAAACTATAAATTAATAGCAGATCTTATCAAGCCTGTTACACGAGCTTGATAAGATCTGTCAGGTTTATGTGTAGCCACAATTTTGTGACCATTTGTCAAAACCATTTTGTAAGGCAGTTTGTACCTTGATGGAGGGTCCAGAGGAGAAGCTGGAGGAAGAGATCTTAAATGGTGTGGCTCTTAGGCCGAGGGTCAACTCTGAAACAGAGAAACAAAGATTTGAGAAATGTAAGACCTTAAGCTGGGGTGAAAACAAACACACACCACTACAGTGTCATACACAGCACACAAGTCTAATGACTGAAGATAGCACCACCTTTAACATAAGCACTTTCTTCACTGGCCTGGTGTGCACATTTCTATGTGACCCGCTTCCTCCCACATCCAGACACGCACACATGAAAGCTATATCATAAAATACAGGACTGATGCAAACCAGCAAAGCTTGGTCTACATTTAAGAGAGTTTGACGTGCTTTTGCAGAAAACTGGAGACACATTAACAGGCTGCTGTTACTCAGAGCAGGACAGGCAGGATTCCAAAAAAGGAGCCTAAAAACATTAAAGCGAACATGACATGAAAAAGAGCCGTGCGAGGCTCGTGACAGAGCGCAGGGCGGCTCTCGGAGTACGAGGGAGCTGTAAGTGGTGAGCGGGCTGGAATCGCACGTGTTCAGACTGAGTTTAAAATAAACTGTTTGGGTTTTAGATGCCGGTCGCTGAGAAGAGCTGAAGCTTTAGACATCTTTGTTTGGACAGACTGTAACAGCAGCCGTAGCGCTCGCGCTTCTGTAAAGCGCTGAGTTGATGCCAGACATGTTTTTCTATCATGCAGATAATTCGTCTCTGTTACATCACGACATACTGTCCTGAGTGTACTATCAAGATGTTGAGCCACATTCAAAGTGAATGTGTTCCCTCTCTGATGGCATTTTTCTCTCATTTTAAAATTCACACTCAAACCACTGACTGTAAACAGTAAGTGTGTTGCAGACAATAACTACAGAATATGACACACAAAGGCCTGTACTGTGTGGGCGGGCAGGCTAATTCATTTGCACTGTAACAATATTCCCATTGAGTTTCGTCTGAGACAACCAGTTGCTGTTTCTCTTGTCCAAGTTTGTTCTCTTCTGTTGACCCCACAGCTCCGTACTCCCGACATGCCCACGCTCTAACAAATACCATTCAGTGCGACCGTGCCGTTTATACACTCAGCTCTAACATCTATCCCCACTCATCCATGTGCTTCTTCAGATGCACAAAACCCCCCTTGACATTATCCCACTTGTGACATTATTCCTTCAATCTGATTACTCCTTGTAGCGGCTGATATTAATGCTGACATTTGGAAGAAAAGACATATAGTCCATTAGAAATAACGTGGGCTGCAGCTTGGCAACCTTAATGAGTCCAAACAAAAACACTAGTGTGTGGTAGCTCAGAGTAAAATCTCTACACTACACTATGTCAACCATCGCTGCTCCTGGTGACCATTTAAGGACGTAGTGAGCTCCAAGTTGATGCTCCTACCTTGCCTTTGCCCCACCAGGGCATTGGGAGTGATGCGTGGGGTCATGTGGGTGATGGGTATAATGTTGCCTCTACTGGTGGTTGATGAGGAGGAAGTGGTGGTGCGTCCATCCTTGATCTCAATGGTGAGGAAGGTCTTCATGTCTGGGTCTGCCTCTCCCTGGGTGACCTTTTCTCCAGCTGCTATCCCTGGGGTCCCGTCTTCCTTTGACTTATCGGAGGCGTGCGCATCTTTTTGAGCTGGATGTCCCATCCCACCCATGGAGCTCTGCGATTGGTCAGCTGAAGACAGAGACTTGTTAGCCACGCCTCTTGGCTGAGGCACGACCTGACTCACGGATGCAGATGCAGAGCCCACACGTGACCGTGCTGGCCTGTCTCCAGATGTGCTGAGGGATGCTGCTGAGTGTGTAAACAGCTCGGTAGCTCTGGAGACATTTGCATGGCCAGTGCTGCTGGAGAAGGAACCATTCCTCAAAGGAGTTTTCTTTAAAGATGAGACATTTGAACTCTGTTCAAGTTCTGCAAACTTGCGCATTCGATCACGAACAGAGGTGGTGCGACTTAACTGCTCCGATATAACAGCTTTCTTCTCGGGTGCTGTGAAGACAGAATGAAAGAGGGGAGTTTAAATCAAAGAAAGAGACAGCTCCGTACAGGAGAGATAAGTAACCAGGATCTCCTCCACTGCCCAGGCTGAATTTAGCACCGTTACAACTTATTGCTCTTGTAATCCCCCTCCTTCACCTCAAAAACTTTCTACAAATCCTATTCCTCTTTTCTTTCCTCATTTTTAGCCTTTGTTCCAGCCCCATGTTTTACTTGACTTAACTTGTGCTTCACCCTCTCATTGTTCCTATATTTTTGGACTTTTCAGGGAATGTTTCTCTCACTTAGAGGTGATATGTACAACGCTCATGGTTTGGGATATCTAAGGATTAGAGTAGATGATATTTACTGGGGTCATACTTACAAAGATGAAACAAGATGTGACACTTAAGAGGAAAACAAAATTATAGCACAGCTTGTAGGACATGAGATGACATGAGATCTAGGAGAGAGCGCTGAAGATATGGTGCATTAACAAAATGCTCCCTTCCCAGCCGTCCATTCCTTTATGGTCAACCTAACAGCCCCTACATAATTCTCAGAACTGATCTAGCAATAATTTCAATGGGAATTTCTCCAGATATATTCAAGAAAATGTAAAGATGAATGTTTAAAGGTTTTCCTTGATAAGTATCTTAAAAAGATGATCTAGCTTGATATTGACAGGCTTTCTACTTATACATCAGAGCAAGGCTCTTACCAGAATCCCTCGTTTTGCCATAAGAGCGGGACAGGTCACTGCCCACAGTTATCTAAACACGGGAAAAAACAAAAACACAACAGAACAATTAGTACAGGAAGAAGAGGAGAGCAGAGGTCAACGGGCAGAGCGAAAAATACACATTCATGAGGACTACATGGGCGGCTCCGGGGACTCCTGACCTACACAGTCCTAAATACAGAATCGACTGGTGGTGTTTTCATTATGTAACATTGTACTCGGCATGAAGATGTGAGCATCTGTTCTTTTTTTGGCACTGTGGCCACGACGGATCCCAGAGTGTTTACAGTACTGCGAGGAGCCTGAGGATCAGCTTGTATAGCACGGGGAACAATAAAAAAAAGTTTGGGGCCAGTCTTGAGTAAACACATTAAGCGAAGCGACACGATGGCGTCATGGTCACCGTAGCCCCCCTCCCGCTCCATGTGAAGATCTTGCTTTTAACAGTTTAACAGAGTCAGTGCAGAAAAACAGAGAGAGAGGGAATGTTTGGCCTTTAACGCTGTGTACTCCTCTCTGACACCAGGTGAGGCCGAAGCGCCGCTGAGGTGAAACAGAGACAAGTCAGGTGCACAGTTTGTTTGTGTAACCAAGTAACAAAAGTCAAACAACATCCAGCGGGAGTTCGAAGTGGAGTGTTTATGGATGCCGATGTGACCTGGGTGTCACTGAACAATGAAGTGTCGGCTTTCGTGTCAAGAATAATGACGTGGAAGGAAAGAAAAAAGGAGCGCTCGGACGGTTTGTGCGCTTCAGTTTGGCTACGCAGCTCAGCACCCCACTCTAGTGGCGCAGTCACGATATACGGCGTGTGTCGCTCAGTGTTCAGCGGGCTCAAAGAGACAGACAGCCGACAAATGCACCACAAAGCATTCATGTAAGACTCCAGGACAGCCTGAGTACAAGACAGAGTAGCTTAAAAAGGTGCAAAAACATGGATTACTTAATTTAAGTTGTTAATTCATGAATATGACTGAATCCTGAAGCACACACACACACACACTCCACCTTTTGTCTCTGGATGTCAGTTTTCCCGCTGAGCAGGCCATTTACGGGATCTCTCCGAGATAAAACCGCCCCATCAGGCTCCTCCTGGTTAGACTCAGCTTGGGTGCCGGCTGAACCTCGGCTTCTGCTGTCAGTTTCTGAATCTGTGCTGCAAGTCGATTCACTCCCGGCTACCTCCGCCTCCTCCGATGGTGCCCGCTCCTCTGAGGACATGCTCGCACTCTGATCAGATGTGCCAGAGACCGTCCGCTTCCTTGACAACAGGCCGATGCTGTCTGAAGTCTCGGAGCCCAGACGGGGTCTGACGCATGAATCCGAGACATCTGAGCCCACTCTCTGTCTGGCACAGGACTGGGAGTTGATGCTTCTGTCTGATGCCCCGGAGTTCAGCCGACCACGCTGGGAGGAACTCTGGCTCTTGTCTGAGGCTCCAGAGTCCAGCCGGGCTCTGTAAGCTGAGCCCAGACCTTTCTCTGAGGCCACAGAATCCAGATTGGGCTTGGAAAGCATCGAGGCTGCGCTAAGATCGGAGGAGTCTGACCTCTGACAGTGAGACATAACCAGGTCGGCCTCCTTGGTCACAGCTTCTCGCTGAGGCTGGATCAACAGAGGTCCATCATCCTTTACCAGGTGATCCAGAACCAACACCATCCCTGAGTTGGAACCTGCTATAAAAAACACAAATGAAATATATGAAGTAACTTTCTGTACCATTCAAGTTTTCTCTTCTGTAAAAACACATTTTCATGTTACCTAGATTCTTCTTGTATTACTAGTACACTAGAGGGCAATGGAAGAAGTAGATGGGTATGTTGGAGACTTAAATGAAATCTTTCCACAACACTGGGGCCCCAGAAAGGCCAGGCTAGAAAATACACTCAGGATCACAGGGCAGGCATGTGGAGACATGAAGGGATGTAGACATTTCCTCCAGACTGGCCTCAAGTTCCTGAGTGAGATTTGCAACTGGGCCGGTGAATGTGCGTCAAGTAGGAAGAAGGCTTTCCACGAGTGTGGAAAGCGATCATGTGGCACAGTTATATCTGGGACACGATTAAAAAAAAGGAGTCAGGGAGAGAGTGGGTTAAAAAGAGAGACGAACAGGAAACCACACTCCAAACATCACAGCCCTGCCCGCATCCTCCCCCCTGCGACAAGTATCTACCTCCAACACCCCACCATGCTGCTATATGAATATCTGAGGTTATGCACACACACCGCAGATAAGAAAAACAGAGAAAACCAAGATGTGTATCCACTTCCTACAGCACATGTACAAAGAAAGACCTAAAAACACTTCTGACTGACCTTAGTTTGCACCAGCTTGGCAACCAAATGGAGTTCACCAAGTATGCATGTCTGTCATTTACTAACCAAATCAAAGAGGGACTCCAGTCTGACTGGAGGCAGCCGACAGTCTCTTTCAACTTTCGAGCAGCCGTAATCACGGCAGAGCATTCACAGCTTCACCAAGCATAGCTGACCTTTATCGGCTCATTACTGCTTTGTAGATTCTGCACAATAAGTTTATTAATAATAGTTTATCGCTTTTAAAGCAATTTCCCAAAATAATCCTGTGAATTGTTTCAGATATGAGAGAAGATAAAAATGGCAGCAAGCTGTTGATTAAACAGACCGAATGCTTATGTAATACAGCCTGAATAGAAAACGTGATCGGGTCACACAATTAGGACAATAATGGTCCGCTACACAGTAGTGTCTATAGCTCGCAATGCACTCAACCAAAGCTCAATTACTGGTCTTTAATAAGTGTAATAACCGAAGTGAGAGCCAGCACACGCGCGCGCACACATACACAGCTGCTCTCCAGCAAACTCACGTTATTGTTCACGTCGTTGCCGTTGGGAAGCTGTCGTATCTATTGTGTGGCCATTTCTGGGAAAATCCCCACTGCTACTGCATAATGAGAGGCTTGCATTTTTTTTTATATATATTTCAAAATAGCAACAAAACGCTACAGCCTTCTGCCAGTATATATACGGAGCACAAACAAAGGACAACCAAGAGCTTTCTTTATACTGCTTTGACAGTGAAGCAATGACCCCAGAGGAAGCCTGCCCAGTATTTGTGCTGGCTGTGAAGGGGTCAACACGAGTTCGTTTCAGCTGCTCATGAGCAGTTCCATGGTTTAATCAAACCTTAAATTTGTTGTAACAGGCTGGGCACAGGCTTCTGTAGCAAGGTGATGAAGGCAACAGTTAGCCCTGTTAGCCACAAAGTATTTTAAAAGAAGTTGTTATATTAGATGTAAACACAATATTAACCCCATTGTAGATTTGGAGCCATGCCAGCAGCTCTGGACTTTCATTATTAGTATTTTTTATTCAATTTGACAACTCATACAATACACAGTAATACAATATGATTTGATATTTTACTCAAATCTACAAGTTTAACCTCACCGTGGTGAAAAAAAAAGGAAAAAGAAAAACAGTCTGGATTACTAGAGTCTGAATGATTCATCCTCAGGAACAATGAATGTCTGTCCGTGCATGTAGTTGCTGTTGAAACTTTTCAGTGGCAACCAAATGGAAGAGCAACACTGACAGAGAGGTTAAAAAAAAACAAAAACGTACGTAATCTTTCAATGATCCGACCTGTGGTGGGATTAAGCAACTTGTTTTTAGAGCTAGTACACGCTTGTGCTACGGTACTGCGGGGTCTGTGTTATTAGGTGGTTGCTAGGAACCGTGATTAGGTCATATCACGCATCATTAAAGCTTTGTGGATATAAATTAGATGTTATTGTTGCAAAATGAGATGATGCTTTCATAATTTGTTACTTTTTTTTTCCTTTCTTTTTTTCTTTTTTGTTGCGTTGGCAGGTGGTTGCCAGGCAACATAATAAGATCTAATATAGGGGGCCTAAGATATACCTGTGTGCCAATTTTGGTTGCTCAGCTTGTGATTGTGTAAAGAGATTTCATGTGTTATAGCAATATTTGCACTGGTGCTGTGACACTATGGTTAATCAGCGATTTGTTGGTTTAGACCAAAGACTATAGCGAATGACATGGGACTTGTATTTATACTAATAGCTAGACAAATCACCTGGGCGCTTGTGCCTTTGAGCATGTCCATTCTTTCTAATGATCAGCAGCGAGGAACTCACTTGTTTGCAAACAAAATCCGTGAAACTGTGTGTGTACTGTATACAGACCACAAAATCCTGAGGAGTTAGTGGTCTCAGCTGTTAGCTTCACGTACTATTGAATAGCAAATGACGCTCTTTTTGCAAATTATGACCCAAATAGAGTCAAAAGGATAATATTTTTGTGCAAAACCTTTAGATTAATAAGTTACTGTATGGGGATCACTTTCTCAGTCTGAACTACCCCTATCCCACATCACCTCCAAAACGCTCAGCTCAAAGCTTTAAAATTGCATAAGATACGTTCAAAGGAACTCGCTCTCCCCTGGGAACTTAAAGCATTGAGAAACTCTTGAAATCATAACCTTACCGGTATAGTGACACATGGTCACTGACGTAAGCGTGTAAATATAAGCTTCTTCTTTGTATGTGAAACGCGGAATTATGCGTTTATGCTCAGGGCTTAAGACGACCACACCTTCAGGAACCACATGCCCACCCTGCCTACACTGTATTACACCAACCACAAATGTCCCATGTCTTTGTTGATCCACTTTAAAAAAGCTCCCTTTCCTCTTTACATTTCTATGGTGGTCTTTTTTTTTTTTTTATTGACCCTAGCTTCACCCTGGCTTAAATTGTAAGGCACAGCTAAATGCAGAACAGTGGGGAGTTTCACGGCCACGTAAAGGAGGCTTCAGTTCTGTTCTGGTATCAGCTTTATTTAGCAGAGGTGTGGTTGCTGGGTTTCCCTCTGTTGCTTCCCAGAACCCCATCACCAACCCCTCATCCATGTGAAGGACACCAAGAGCCAAGCCCATGGCTGACCAGGCCACACAGAATGACATTATGACTATGAGCCTTGGGCCAACCTCCAGTTAGCCAAATGTGTGCTGAAATCAGCTAAGGATGGCCAAAGTTAAATTTGGTCTTAAGTTATACAAAGTGGATGTTATACGTGGTCATTGGGATAAAAAAAAAAAAAAAGTAAAAATGACAAAACACAAACAGGCTTGCAACAAGACTTCAATCACTTTTACACGTTTTACAAGCTGCTCGTGTTAGCTCTGCAAGTGTTGCTGCAAATGTAGCACACTTGTTTCCTCTTAAAGGCATGAACTGATATTACTTTATTGATGGCTGGACTGACAGAGTGGCTAATGAAATTACTTTACACTTAAAAAAAGAAAAAGTAAAGGACGTGTAGCCAAAGAGATTTAGTCGTGGCTGTGAGTTACCCCAAACACTTAATAAAGTTAGATGAAGGAGCATAAAAAGGCTGAACTAACATGACCTCCCGACGACCACCTCATGAGGAGAATGGCTCCTTTGGCCAACTATTTTAACAGGCGCTCCAGAGGAAAAGGCATCAAGAGAGGCGTATGCATTTACACATACGTGTAACAGAGGTGACCAGTGTTGGTTTTGTGTTGATATTGCCTGACTAAACTTGACCTTTAGGGCATGTTTACAGTATATACAAACTTCTATATGGCAGTGATCCCTAAGTGTGACAGAAGTAATATCCTGCAAGCGTGAGGTTGTGCAGCTTCTCTTTTTTTCTTATGAAAAACAAACCATAAAACGGTGAAAATTTCCCTCTCTTTTGAAGAGTACTCGCATTCATTCTCACCTATTCTCTGTTGCTCTCTGTTTTGTTGTGTCTGCTGGCTGCTTAACTCCCAGATCTGAGATCGGATACGCTCACTGCGGCTCTCCTTCTCAGTCTCCTGTGAAAAAAAGAAGAAGAAAAGAATAACATGTGCTTAGTGATCTTCAATTCAGCTGCAAAAAGCAAAGCTGCACTCAACTGAGCTGAAATTCTCAAAAGGCACAATGCGTTCAGCCATTGCTCCGAGCAGCAGGCAGCCACTCCTCCGATCAAAACCAGAATGAAAGATCAGTTACTGTCGTAGGTCTGAGGTTAGCTGGTGATCACAACTGTCTTTTGTTTGAGGTCGAGGTCAAATGCTCGAGGCGTTGAGCATGGATGAGCAACACAGCTTGGCCAGCTGGAAAAGTAAGGATGTTTACTTTAGATCGTGTATGGCTGAGAAAGAGAGAGAGGCGCCCTGAGTGGCTAAAAAGCAAACATGTGCATTCACCACCTGGTTTACTGCTATTATAGGCCCATGATTTGACCATCTTTAGATTACCTCAGCACTTTAACCAATGCAGGAGGTCACGGGGAGAAGGTGGCAGCATTTTGGATTGAAGAAAAGAAACAGGAGAGAGAGAACAGAGAGGGAAAGATGTGGATGCCGACACTACTGTTGGGCCTCTGGTGCTTGACCTTGAGCTACTCCATGGGAAAATCAGCTGCACAAATAGGGCTTCTCTGAGCGCACACACACACACACACACACACACACACACACACACACACACACACACACACACACACACACACACACACACACACACACACACATGCAACTTTATTGGGACTGAGATGGAGCTACATT